>NW_025745846.1:272500-277500 GCF_021184085.1 Oncorhynchus gorbuscha
AGGAACTAACGGGGATCCATAACAAAATACAAAATAGAAATGGAATATCCCTTGGTGTTAGAGCATGGTGTTAGAGCATGGTGTTGGAGCATGGTGTTAGAGCATGGTGTTAGAGCATGGTGTTGGAGCATGGTGTTAGAGCATGGTGTTAGAGCATGGTGTTGGAGCATGGTGTTAGAGAATGATGTTGGAGCATGGTGTTAGAACATGGTGTTAGAGCATGGTGTTAGAGCATGGTGTTAGAGAATGGTGTTAGAGCATGGTGTTAGAGCATGGTGTTGGAGCATGGTGTTGGAGCATGGTGTTAGAGCATGGTGTTGGAGCATGGTGTTGGAGCATGGTGTTGGAGCATGGTGTTAGAGCATGATGTTGGAGCATGGTGTTGGAGCATGGTGTTAGAACATGGTGTTAGAGCATGGTGTTAGAGCATGGTGTTGGAGAATGGTGTTTGAGCATGATGTTAGAGCATGGTGTTGGAGCATGGTGTTGGAGCATGGTGTTAGAGCATGGTGTTAGAGAATGGTGTTAGAGCATGGTGTTAGAGCATGGTGTTAGAGCATGGTGTTAGAGCATGGTGTTGGAGCATGGTGTTAGAGCATGATGTTAGAGCATGGTGTTGGAGCATGGTGTTGGAGCATGATGTTAGAGCATGGTGTTAGAGCATGGTGTTGGAGCATGGTGTTGGAGCATGGTGTTAGAGCATGGTGTTAGAGCATGGTGTTAGAGCATGGTGTTAGAGCATGGTGTTAGAGCATGGTGTTGGAGCATGGTGTTAGAGCATGGTGTTGGAGCATGGTGTTGGAGCATGGCACCCTTTAAAGACGATTGTAAATAACATCAAAATTAAACCTAGGAAAGGAAATTCCACTTATTTAAGTTCATCTAAGGAACTATATTGAGCGATTTACATAACTTCCTGTTTCACTAGGGTATTACAAATGAGGTAACACGCATGCAATATCCCTTTGGTCATTCAACACCATGAAGAAGACGAAAGAACCGTTTAAAAAGAGACAGATGTTCGTAGGACCTTCGTAGATCTGGTAACGGCTACAAGAAGATATACAAACGATTGAATAAACCACGGAATAAAAACAATATGGAACAGTGTGAAAACGGGTTTGAGGTATCAGGGGTATCAGCGGAGTCAATCACCACCTTCCGGAGACACCTGAAACCCCACCTCTTTAAGGAATACCTAGGATAGGATAAAGTAACCCTTCTCACCCCCCCCGTCAAAAGATTTAGATGCACTATTGTAAAGTGGCTGTTCCACTGGATGTCATAAGGTGAATGCACCAATTTGTAAGTCGCTCTGGATAAGAGCGTCTGCTAAATGACTTAAATGTAATGTAATGTAAATGGGTTTGAGGTATCAGGGGTTTGAGGTATCAGGGGTTTGAGGTATCAGGGGTTTGAGGTATCAGGGGTTTGAGGTATCAGGGGTTTGCTGCACGGCATCAGTTTGGTATCAGGGGTTTGAGGGATCAGGGGTTTGAGGACGCTGCACGGCATCAGTTTGGTATCAGGGGTTTGAGGACGCTGCACGGCATCAGTTCGGTATCAGGGGTTTGAGGACGTTGCACGGCATCAGTTCGGTATCAGGGGTTTGAGGTATCAGGGGTTTGAGGACGCTGCACGGCATCAGTTTGGTATCAGGGGTTTGAGGACGCTGCACGGCATCAGTTTGGTATCAGGGGTTTGAGGACGCTGCACGGCATCAGTTTGGTATCAGGGGTTTGAGGACGCTGCACGGCATCAGTTCGGTATCAGGGGTTTGAGGACGCTGCACGGCATCAGTTTGGTATCAGGGGTTTGAGGACGCTGCACGGCATCAGTTTGGTATCAGGGGTTTGAGGACGCTGCACGGCATCAGTTTGGTATCAGGGGTTTGAGGACGCTGCACGGCATCAGTTTGGTATCAGGGGTTTGAGGTATCAGGGGTTTGAGGACGCTGCACGGCATCAGTTTGGTATCAGGGGTTTGAGGACGCTGCACGGCATCAGTTTGGTATCAGGGGTTTGAGGACGCTGCACGGCATCAGTTTGGTATCAGGGGTTTGAAGACGCTGCACGGCATCAGTTCGGTATCAGGGGTTTTGACGGCATCAGTTTGGTATCAGGGGTTTGAGGACGCTGCACGGCATCAGTTCGGTATCAGGGGTTTGAGGACGCTGCACGGCATCAGTTGGTATCAGGGGTTTGAGGTATCAGGGGTTTGAGGACGCTGCACGGCATCAGTTCGGTATCAGGGGTTTGAGGTATCAGGGGTTTGATGTATCAGGGGTTTGAGGACGCTGCACGGCATCAGTTCGGTATCAGGGGTTTGAGGTGCGCGGCATCAGTTCGGTATCAGGGTTTGAGGACGCTGCACGGCATCAGTTTGGTATCAGGGGTTTGAGGACGCTGCACGGCATCAGTTCGGTATCAGGGGTTTGAGGTATCAGGGGTTTGATGTATCAGGGGTTTGAGGACAGGGCTGCGGCATCAGTTCGGTATCAGGGGTTTCAGCGGCATCAGTTCGGTATCAGGGTTTGAGGACGCTGCACGGCATCATCAGGGGTTTTTGCACGGCATCAGTTTGGTATCAGGGGTTTGAGGACGCTGCACGGCATCAGTTCGGTATCAGGGGTTTGAGGTATCAGGGGTTTGAGGTATCAGGGGTTTGAGGACGCTGCACGGCATCAGTTTGGTATCAGGGGTTTGAGGACGCTGCACGGCATCAGTTTGGTATCAGGGGTTTGAGGACGCTGCATGGCATCAGTTCGGTATCAGGGGTTTGAGGTATCAGGGGTTTGAGGACGCTGCACTGCATCAGTTCGGTATCAGGGGTTTGAGGACGCTGCACGGCATCAGTTTGGTATCAGGGGTTTGAGGACGCTGCACGGCATCAGTTTGGTATCAGGGGCTTGAGGACGCTGCACTGCATCAGTTCGGTATCAGGGGTTTGAGGACGCTGCACGGCATCAGTTTGGTATCAGGGATTTGAGGTATCAGGGGTTTGAGGACGCTGCACGGCATCAGTTTGGTATCAGGGGTTTGAGGTATCAGGGGTTTGAGGACGCTGCACGGCATCAGTTTGGTATCAGGGGTTTGAGGACGCTGCATGGCATCAGTTCGGTATCAGGGGTTTGAGGACGCTGCACGGCATCAGTTTGGTATCAGTGGTTTGAGGTTTGCACGGCATCAGTTTGGTATCAGGGGTTTGAGGACGCTGCACGCATCAGTTTGGTATCAGGGGTTTGAGGACGCTGCACGGCATCAGTTTGGTATCAGGGGTTTGAGGACGCTGCACGGCATCAGTTTGGTATCAGGGGTTTGACGCTGCACGGCATCAGTTCGGTATCAGGGGTTTGAGGAGGGGCTGCACGGCATCAGTTGGTATCAGGGGTTTGAGGACGCTGCACGGCATCAGCATCAGGGGTTTGAGGTATCAGGGGTTTGAGGACGCTGCACGGCATCAGTTTGGTATCAGGGGTTTGAGGACGCTGCACGGCATCAGTTTGGTATCAGGGGTTTGAGGACGCTGCACGGCATCAGTTCGGTATCAGGGGTTTGAGGACGCTGCACGGCATCAGTTTGGTATCAGGGGTTTGAGGACGCTGCACGGCATCAGTTTGGTATCAGGGGTTTGAGGACGCTGCACGGCATCAGTTCGGTATCAGGGGTTTGAGGTATCAGGGGTTTGAGGACGCTGCACGGCATCAGTTTGGTATCAGGGGTTTGAGGTATCAGGGGTTTGAGGACGCTGCACGGCATCAGTTTGGTATCAGGGGTTTGAGGACGCTGTGGCATTGTATCAGGGGTTTGAGGACGCTGCACGGCATCAGTTTGGTATCAGTGGTTTGAGGACGCTGCACGGCATCAGTTTGGTATCAGGGGTTTGAGGACGCTGCACGGCATCAGTTTGGTATCAGGGGTTTGAGGACGCTGCACGGCATCAGTTTGGTATCAGGGGTTTGAGGACGCTGCACGGCATCAGTTTGGTATCAGGGGTTTGAGGACGCTGCACGGCATCAGTTCGGTATCAGGGGTTTGAGGACGCTGCACGGCATCAGTTCGGTATCAGGGGTTTGAGGACGCTGCAAGGCATCAGTTTGGTATCAGGGGTTTGAGGTATCAGGGGTTTGAGGACGCTGCACGGCAGCAGTTTGGTATCAGGGGTTTGAGGACGCTGCACGGCATCAGTTTGGTATCAGGGGTTTGAGGACGCTGCACGGCATCAGTTCGGTATCAGGGGTTTGAGGACGCTGCATGGCATCAGTTTGGCATCAGGGGTTTGGTATCAGGGGTTTTGACGGCATCAGTTTGGTATCAGGGGTTTGAGGTTGCTGCACGGCATCAGTTCGGTATCAGGGGTTTGAGGACGCTGCACGGCATCAGTTCGGTATCAGGGGTTTGAGGACGCTGCACGGCATCAGTTCGGTATCAGGGGTTTTTGCATCAGTTTGGTATCAGGGGTTTGAGGTTGCTGCACGGCATCAGTTCGGTATCAGGGGTTTGAGGACGCTGCACGGCATCAGTTTGGTATCAGGGGTTTGAGGACGCTGCACGGCATCAGTTTGGTATCAGGGGTTTGAGGACGCTGCACGGCATCAGTTCGGTATCAGGGGTTTGAGGACTCTGCACGGCATCAGTTTGGCATCAGGGGTTTGAGGACGCTGCACGGCATCAGTTCGGTATCAGGGGTTTGAGGTATCAGGGGTTTGAGGTATCAGGGATTTGAGGACGCTGCACGGCATCAGTTTGGTATCAGGGACATCACCGTAACTAAAGACAGGATGTTGTGACTCATTCATACCTGTATGACCAGATGGATCCATGCTGACTGTACCTGTGCCCCAGGTGACTCACACAGACAGGATCCACAGGTACAGCCCACACACCTCTACATCACCACGGTAACCAGGGCTGTGGATGAGATGCATAGCCCAGAGAGCAAGCACACACACACACACACACACACACACACACACACACACACACACACACACACACACA
>NW_025745846.1:280000-296959 GCF_021184085.1 Oncorhynchus gorbuscha
AGTCTAGTAGGGGTTGTGTGTTGTCTCAGTCTAGTAGGGGTTGTGTGTTGTCTCAGTCTAGTAGGGGTTGTGTGTTGTCTCAGTCTAGTGGGGGTTGTGTGTTGTCCCAGTCTAGTAGGGGTTGTGTGTTGTCTCAGTCTAGTAGGGGTTGTGTGTTGTCTCAGTCTAGTAGGGGTTGTGTGTTGTCTCAGTCTAGTAGGGGTTGTGTGTTGTCCCAGTCTAGTAGGGGTTGGGTGTTGTCTCAGTCTAGTAGGGGTTGGGTGTTGTCTCAGTCTAGTAGGGGTTGTGTGTTGTCTCAGTCTAGTAGGGGTTGTGTGTTGTCTCAGTCTAGTAGGGGTTGTGTGTTGTCTCAGTCTAGTGGGGGTTGTGTGTTGTCCCAGTCTAGTAGGGGTTGTGTGTTGTCTCAGTCAGTGGGGGTTGTGTGTTGTCTCAGTCTAGTAGGGGTTGTGTGTTGTCCCAGTCTAGTAGGGGTTGGGTGTTGTCTCAGTCTAGTAGGGGTTGGGTGTTGTCTCAGTCTAGTAGGGGTTGTGTGTTGTCTCAGTCTAGTAGGGGTTGTGTGTTGTCTCAGTCTAGTAGGGGTTGTGTGTTGTCTCAGTCTAGTAGGGGTTGTGTGTTGTCTCAGTCTAGTAGGGGTTGTGTGTTGTCTCAGTCTAGTAGGGGTTGTGTGTTGTCTCAGTCTAGTAGGGGTTGTGGGGTTGTGTGTTGTCTCAGTCTCAGTCTAGGGGTTGTGTGTTGTCTCAGTCTAGTAGGGGTTGTGTGTTGTCTCAGTCTAGTAGGGGTTGTGTGTTGTCTCAGTCTAGTAGGGGTTGTGTGTTGTCTCAGTCAGTGGGGGTTGTGTGTTGTCTCAGTCTAGTAGGGGATGTGTGTTGTCTCAGTCTAGTGGGGGTTGTGTGTTGTCTCAGTCAGTGGGGGTTGTGTGTTGTCCCAGTCTAGTAGGGGTTGTGTGTTGTCTCAGTCAGTGGGGGTTGTGTGTTGTCTCAGTCAGTGGGGGTTGGGTGTTGTCTCAGTCTAGTAGGGGTTGTGTGTTGTCTCAGTCTAGTGGGGGTTGTGTGTTGTCTCAGTCTAGTAGGGGTTGTGTGTTGTCTCAGTCTAGTAGGGGTTGTGTGTTGTCTCAGTCTAGTAGGGGTTGTGTGTTGTCTCAGTCTAGTGGGGGTTGTGTGTTGTCTCAGTCTAGTAGGGGTTGTGTGTTGTCTCAGTCTAGTAGGGGTTGTGTGTTGTCCCAGTCTAGTGGGGGTTGTGTGTTGTCTCAGTCTAGTAGGGGTTGTGTGTTGTCTCAGTCTAGTAGGGGTTGTGTGTTGTCTCAGTCTAGTAGGGGTTGTGTGTTGTCTCAGTCTAGTAGGGGTTGTGTGTTGTCTCAGTCTAGTAGGGGTTGTGTGTTGTCTCAGTCTAGTAGGGGTTGTGTGTTGTCTCAGTCTAGTAGGGGTTGTGTGTTGTCTCAGTCTAGTAGGGGTTGTGTGTTGTCTCAGTCTAGTAGGGGTTGTGTGTTGTCTCAGTCTAGTAGGGGTTGTGTGTTGTCTCAGTCTAGTAGGGGTTGTGTGTTGTCTCAGTCTAGTGGGGGTTGTGTGTTGTCTCAGTCTAGTAGGGGTTGTGTGTTGTCTCAGTCTAGTAGGGGTTGTGTGTTGTCTCAGTCTAGTGGGGGTTGTGTGTTGTCTCAGTCTAGTAGGGGTTGTGTGTTGTCTCAGTCTAGTAGGGGTTGTGTGTTGTCTCAGTCTAGTAGGGGTTGTGTGTTGTCTCAGTCAGTGGGGGTTGTGTGTTGTCTCAGTCTAGTAGGGGTTGTGTGTTGTCCCAGTCTAGTAGGGGTTGTGTGTTGTCTCAGTCTAGTAGGGGTTGTGTGTTGTCTCAGTCTAGTAGGGGTTGTGTGTTGTGTGTTGTCTCAGTCTAGTAGGGGTTGTGTGTTGTCTCAGTCTAGTAGGGGTTGTGTGTTGTGTGTTGTCTCAGTCTAGTGGTGGTTGTGTGTTGTGTGTTGTCTCAGTCTAGTAGGGGTTGTGTGTTGTGTGTTGTCTCAGTCTAGTGGGGGTTGTGTGTTGTCTCAGTCTAGTAGGGGTTGTGTGTTGTCTCAGTCTAGTAGGGGTTGTGTGTTGTCTCAGTCTAGTAGGGGTTGTGTGTTGTCTCAGTCTAGTGGGGGTTGTGTGTTGTCTCAGTCTAGTAGGGGTTGTGTGTTGTCTCAGTCTAGTAGGGGTTGTGTGTTGTCTCAGTCTAGTAGGGGATGTGTGTTGTCTCAGTCTAGTGGGGGTTGTGTGTTGTCTCAGTCTAGTAGGGGTTGTGTGTTGTCTCAGTCTAGTAGGGGTTGTGTGTTGTCTCAGTCTAGTAGGGGTTGTGTGTTGTCTCAGTCTAGTAGGGGTTGTGTGTTGTCTCAGTCTAGTAGGGGTTGTGTGTTGTCTCATGTAAATGTAAATGTAGTAGGGGTTGTGTGTTGTCTCAGTCTAGTAGCGGGTTGTGTGTTGTCTCAGTCTAGTAGGGGTTGTGTGTTGTCTCAGTCTAGTAGGGGTTGTGTGTTGTCTCAGTCTAGTGGGGGTTGTGTGTTGTCTCAGTCTAGTAGGGGTTGTGTGTTGTCTCAGTCTAGTAGGGGTTGTGTGTTGTCTCAGTCTAGTAGGGGTTGTGTGTTGTCTCAGTCTAGTAGGGGTTGTGTGTTGTCCCAGTCTAGTAGGGGTTGTGTGTTGTCTCAGTCTAGTAGGGGTTGTGTGTTGTCTCAGTCTAGTGGGGGTTGTGTGTTGTCTCAGTCTAGTAGGGGTTGTGTGTTGTCTCAGTCTAGTAGGGGTTGTGTGTTGTCTCAGTCTAGTAGGGGTTGTGTGTTGTCTCAGTCTAGTGGGGGTTGTGTGTTGTCTCAGTCTAGTAGGGGTTGTGTGTTGTCTCAGTCTAGTAGGGGTTGTGTGTTGTCTCAGTCTAGTGGGGGTTGTGTGTTGTCTCAGTCTAGTAGGGGTTGTGTGTTGTCTCAGTCTAGTAGGGGTTGTGTGTTGTCTCAGTCTAGTAGGGGTTGTGTGTTGTCTCAGTCAGTAGGGGTTGTGTGTTGTCTCAGTCTAGTAGGGGTTGTGTGTTGTCTCAGTCTAGTAGGGGTTGTGTGTTGTCTCAGTCTAGTAGGGGTTGTGTGTTGTCTCAGTCTAGTAGGGGTTGTGTGTTGTCTCAGTCTAGTGGGGGTTGTGTGTTGTCCCAGTCTAGTAGGGGTTGTGTGTTGTCTCAGTCTAGTAGGGGTTGTGTGTTGTCTCAGTCTAGTGGGGGTTGTGTGTTGTCTCAGTCTAGTAGGGGATGTGTGTTGTCTCAGTCAGTGGGGGTTGTGTGTTGTCTCAGTCTAGTAGGGGTTGTGTGTTGTCTCAGTCTAGTAGGGGTTGTGTGTTGTCTCAGTCTAGTAGGGGTTGTGTGTTGTCTCAGTCTAGTAGGGGTTGTGTGTTGTCTCAGTCTAGTGGGGGTTGTGTGTTGTCTCAGTCTAGTAGGGGTTGTGTGTTGTCTCAGTCTAGTAGGGGTTGTGTGTTGTCTCAGTCTAGTGGGGGTTGTGTGTTGTCTCAGTCTAGTAGCGGGTTGTGTGTTGTCTCAGTCAGTGGGGGTTGTGGGCTCTGTTTTTAACACCGGTTAAGCTAATTATCAGGCTAGCGGGCCTAAGGACCCTGGGCCTCTGGAATGTCAGTATATACACCTCAAAGATTTACACTGACTCAAATTACACCAACACCATTCCTCACGTGTGAGCTGGACCTTACATTGTCCCGGCATCACGACCTGACCACAGTTACCTTGTAGCTGTAACGTTAAATCCAATACAAAACCTACTTCCATTTCAAAGGAAGAACCCCCTCTACGTTAGTTATCGAACTTTAACGACTGCCAGGTCGCAATTGTAAATGAGAACTCGTTCTCAACTTGCCTACCTGGTTAAAATAAAGGTGAAATAAAAATAAATAAAATAAACTAGTTTTAACCATAATCACGGTGGCCAATGACAGAAACTATTGATAATACATCAATTAGGCCGATCGTTGAATACGATGACACCTATCCTAATCGATGACCTTGTTATGTTATCTAGGACGTTATATCGGTGTATAGGAGTTCATTAACGTTATATTAATTAATAAAGGGCCTACACTTTATTTCACCTCCTTTTGAAACCAAGTGCTGTCAACGCAGAGAGGCCCAGTTGAGGCACAATGCGTTCACTCCGAGTGGATACGCCCTCGACCAATCAGGAGCCGCGCTGCAGAAAGTTCGCCTTATATGGACAGAGAGGTGGGGGTTGTGACGTATGCGGATATAAAACCCGGAGCCTTGGCAACACTTCCTCATTACAGTTTTCTCACCGCTGCAGGAAGAAGGGAGTGTAAGAGACAGTTTCTCTTGATTAACACCGGTATCTTTTCCCCACTAAAACACAGGTAAGAGCTTTAATACTGTGTTTAAAAAAAATGTTATTTATGTTTAATTGTTACATTTCAACGTAGACAACTAGTTAAAGTTAGTTATCTTAGTTAACTTGTACGGTTTGTCTTGGGTCCTAGCTAGCTGTCGTCGGTCAGTTTACAATGTGTTTTTTATTCTGGTCATTTTTAAAATGTAATTTTTTATATATATATATTTGATTTGCATCTTTAATTCATTTAAATATTTGATTTTATCTAGCTCAACATCTGAGTGGGTGTGTTAACCAGGGTCTGTCTTATCTTTGACCGGTTGTACAAAACATTTCGACCATTTTCCCAATAATGGAGGTTAAAACTCGCCCTGTTGAGATGTTTCAAGGATATCTGTTAAAGTTCACATGCATTAAAGTCAGGCTGTTATTAAAAGTGAGGTAAATGACTTCCTATGTGTTAATGATGATGTTGAGGGGTTTTTATGACTATTTGGCTCAGATGAGTCAGTGCTTTTCAGGGGTCAATGTGTCTTTTAATAGGAAACATTTCACACCAGTTACAAGCCTCAAACATATGGGCATTTAATGTGATTTGAAAGCACGGAAACCTCTCCGTGTCACCATATTCAGGATAGATGTGACCTAACCTGGGTTGTCTGGCTGGTTATCCCGGACCAGGGAGTGGCCTCTCCTTGTGTCACCATATTCAGGATAGATGTGACCTAACCTGGGTTGTCTGGCTGGTTATCCCGGACCAGGGAGTGGCCTCTGTCAGACTAACACATGTCAGGGGACGCTCCATCTATTGCCTTATATGGTGACGCCTCGGCCGAAAACACACAGCCTTTTGTCTAGAGGCGCTGTCTGGGTGCTAGTCATCAACTCCGTCTATTTCTACTCTCTCTAGTTATACAACTTAACTACACAACTGACCTTTATGCTGAACCTTAAATTAAGCCTCAAAAGTCAATTTAGTTCATGCATTTTTACGATAAAGCAAATTGACTGGTTGTAAAACGCTGAGTGAGTGAATGGTCTGGACTGTCTGTTCAGCTCCACCTAGTGGTCATTCACCGATAGTACACCGGCTCAATAGTGACAGGCAGGCGGCGCACCCCGGTAAAGACGTCAGTCTCATTTCTGTCTTTTTCTTCCCGGTGCAGAAATGGAAGATGAAATCGCCGCCCTGGTCGTTGATAACGGCTCCGGTATGTGCAAGGCCGGTTTCGCAGGAGATGATGCTCCTCGGGCTGTGTTCCCCTCCATCGTGGGTCGCCCCAGACATCAGGTAATATTTAACTGAAATACACCAACTTTATCTGCTATACTGAATGTGACAACTGTTACATTGCTATTGGAACTAATGTTTGTCACCAATTTTGACTTTGTCTCTAGTCAACATTACACTGACTGCATTGTGTAGTTGTATGGCTCCCTCTAGAATATTATAACGTGTCATTTAATGTTCTGTTGCTATGCAACATGAACCTTTAAGAGGTCAGTTCCAATCAACATCATTAATACTGTAGATCAGCCTTAACATTCCATGGAGTACATTGTCACTGACCTGAGTGTGTCTCCAGGGAGTGATGGTTGGCATGGGCCAGAAGGACAGCTACGTGGGAGACGAGGCTCAGAGCAAGAGGGGCATCCTGACTCTGAAGTACCCCATCGAGCACGGCATCGTCACCAACTGGGACGACATGGAGAAGATCTGGCATCACACCTTCTACAACGAGCTGAGAGTGGCTCCAGAGGAACACCCCGTCCTGCTCACCGAGGCCCCCCTCAACCCCAAAGCCAACAGGGAGAAGATGACCCAGGTAATGTCCTCCTCCTTTACTGTTCACTTCTGCCCCTCCTCCTCCACTGTTCTTCTGCCCCTCCTCCTCCACTGTTCTTCTGCCCCTCCTCCTCCTCCTCCACTGTTCTTCTGCCCCTCCTCCTCCTCCTCCACTGTTCTTCTGCCCCTCCTCCTCCTCCTCCACTGTTCTTCTGCCCCTCCTCCTCCTCCTCCACTGTTCTTCTGCCCCTCCTCCTCCTCCACTGTTCTTCTGCCCCTCCTCCTCCTCCACTGTTCTTCTGCCCCTCCTCCTCCTCCACTGTTCTTCTGCCCCTCCTCCTCCACTGTTCTTCTGCCCCTCCTCCTCCTCCACTGTTCTTCTGCCCCTCCTCCTCCTCCACTGTTCTTCTGCCCCTCTCCTCCTTCACTGTTCTTCTGCCCCTCCTCCTCCTCCACTGTTCTTCTGCCCCTCTCCTCCTTCACTGTTCTTCTGCCCCTCCTCCTCCTCCACTGTTCTTCTGCCCCTCCTCCTCCTCCACTGTTCTTCTGCCCCTCCTCCTTCACTGTTCTTCTGCCCCTCCTCCTCCTCCACTGTCCTTCTGCCCCTCCTCCTCCTTCTGCCCCTCCTCCTCCTTCGCTCCCTCCTCCTCCCGCCCCTCCTCCTCCCGCCCCTCCTCCTCCCGCCCCTCCTCCTCCCGCCCCTCCTCCTCCCGCCCCTCCTCCTCCCGCCCCTCCTCCTCCCGCCCCTCCTCCTCCCGCCCTCCTCCTCCCGCCCCTCCTCCTCCCCCCTCCTCCTCCCCCCCTCCTCCTCCCCCCTCCTCCCTCCCTCCCGCCCCTCCTCCTCCCGCCCCCTCCTCCTCCCGCCCCTCCTCCTCCCCCCCTCCTCTTCCGCCCCTCCTCCTCCCGCCCCTCCTCCTCCCGCCCCTCCTCCTCCCGCCCCTCCTCCTCCTCCCGCCCCCTCCTCCTCCCGCCCCTCCTCCTCCCGCCCCTCCTCCTCCCGCCCCTCCTCCTCCCGCCCCTCCTCCCTCCCGCTTCCTCCTCCTCCCGCCCCTCCTCCTCCCGCCCCTCCTCCTCCCGCCCCTCCTCCTCCCGCCCCTCCTCCTCCCGCCCCTCCTCCTCCGCCCCTCCTCCTCCCCCCTCCTCCTCCCGCCCCTCCTCCTCCTCCTCCTCACGCTCCTCCTCACGCTCCTCCTCCTCACGCTCCTCCTCCTCACCACGCTCCTCCTCCTCCTCACGCTCCTCCTCCTCCTCACGCTCCTCCTCCTCCTCACGCTCCTCCTCCTCCTCACGCTCCTCCTCCTCCTCACGCTCCTCCTCCTCCTCACTCTCCTCCTCCTCCTCACTCTCCTCCTCCTCCTCACTCACTCTCCTCCTCCTCCTCCTCACTCTCCTCCTCCTCCACTGTTCACTTCTGCTCTGCTCTCCTCTCCTCCAGGCCCTCTGTCCTTACAGCTGATCTGTCATCCCTCTGGAAGCTCCAGGTCTCCTGTCGGTCTGTTCTGCCTCTGCACCCTGCTGACTGACTAGATTAACCTCTAGGGCCGACTGGCCTGTAGGGCCGTGCTCTGAATGAGCTACTCTAGTGGTTTATATTGACATTACGTCATGTAGAAATGGCTGCTGTGTTTCTTCACTAATGACCGTTTCCCTCTGACTCACTGGACAGCATGTTCTACAGGGTGCTGTGACTCCTGTCTCTACTGGACAGCATGTTGTACAGGGTGCTGTGACTCCTGTCTCTACTGGACAGCATGTTGTACAGGGTGCTGTGACTCCTGTCTCTACTGGACAGCATGTTGTACAGGGTGCTGTGACTCCTGTCTCTACTGGACAGCATGTTGTACAGGGTGCTGTGACTCCTGTCTCTACTGGACAGCATGTTGTACAGGGTGCTGTGACTCCTGTCTCTACTGGACAGCATGTTGTACAGGGTGCTGTGACTCCTGTCTCTACTGGACAGCATGTTGTACAGGGTGCTGTGACTCCTGTCTCTACTGGACAGCATGTTGTACAGGGTGCTGTGACTCCTGTCTCTACTGGACAGCATGTTGTACAGGGTGCTGTGACTCCTGTCTCTACTGGACAGCATGTTGTACAGGGTGCTGTGACTCCTGTCTCTACTGGACAGCATGTTGTACAGGGTGCTGTGACTCCTGTCTCTACTGGACAGCATGTTGTACAGGGTGCTGTGACTCCTGTCTCTACTGGACAGCATGTTGTACAGGGTGCTGTGACTCCTGTCTCTACTGGACAGCATGTTGTACAGGGTGCTGTGACTCCTGTCTCTACTGGACAGCATGTTGTACAGGGTGCTGTGACTCCTGTCTCTACTGGACAGCATGTTGTACAGGGTGCTGTGACTCCTGTCTCTACTGGACAGCATGTTGTACAGGGTGCTGTGACTCCTGTCTCTACTGGACAGCATGTTGTACAGGGTGCTGTGACTCCTGTCTCTACTGGACAGCATGTTGTACAGGGTGCTGTGACTCCTGTCTCTACTGGACAGCATGTTGTACAGGGTGCTGTGACTCCTGTCTCTACTGGACAGCATGTTGTACAGGGTGCTGTGACTCCTGTCTCTACTGGACAGCATGTTGTACAGGGTGCTGTGACTCCTGTCTCTACTGGACAGCATGTTCTACAGCAGGGGTGTCAAAGTCAAATGGACGGAGGGCCAAATAAAAAATTTAGCTACAAGCCGAGGGCCGGACTGTTCGAATGTTCATTGAATTTTTTTTAAATGACGCATATAGTCTAGTGAACCTACTGAAAACCTAACAAATATATTCCAATATGATCAGATAAATAAAGCAATATTTTCTTATGGCTCTGTCAGTAATCTTTAATTTTCAACAGACACAAAAGACAAATTTCCTTTATATAAAAATCCCCATAACATGAACATTAAATGAAAGAAACCAGTATTCAAGGCACCATCAGTAGCCTATATTTTCTATTTTAGCAAAAGTGGGCTAAATTTACTTCAAAGAAAAAAACAATAATAGCAATTTTCTATCATCCACTCAACTGAAATATTTTTAAAATATAATTGGATTGAAATACAATAAAATAAAGTGCAAAAAAGCTTTCCACGTCAACAGCAAATGGGTTACCGAGCAGTTCCAACCTGCTTTTTTGTGCTTCAAAGTCAGCAAATCGGCGTCGAAAGTCAGCGGCAAGCATACCTATTTTATCAGCCAACTGTGCGCTCGGGAACGCACTGGTAGAGAGCTTCTCTTTCATGGTCTGGCAGCTGGGAAAGTGGCTCAAATTTTCTTTCCGCATCTGCGTCTCCCACAGAGTCAGTTTGGTTTTAAATGCCTTCACTGTACTGTACATATCAGAGATGACACGATCCCGACCCTGCAGCTGCAAGTTCATTGCATTCAGATGACTCGTAATGTCACACAGAAAAGCCATTTCACACAGAAACATTTCTGTCTCGGAGTTGTGTTGTGTCTTTCCCTTTGCTGTCCAAGAACAGACAAATCTTCTCACGAAGCTCGAAACATCTTTGAAGCACCTTTCCTGGCTTAGCCATCGCACCTCTGTGTGATAAGGCAAATCACCATGCTCCGTTTCTAACTCCGTCAGAAATGCCTTGAACTGGCGGTGATTCAAACCTTTGGCTCTGATAAAGTTAACTGTGCGCGTGATGATGCTCATTACATGCTCCATTTTCAAGGCTTTACCGCACAACGCTTCCTGGTGTATGATACAATGATAAGCTGTCAGCTCACCTGTCGCGTTTTCCTCTTGCATCTTTTCCCGTATCTTCCCCACCAGTCCGCTCCTGTGTCCACACATCGCAGGTGCTCCGTCGGTTGTCAAACCCACGAGTTTTTCCCAAGGCAGCTCCATCTCATTTACACATCTTGACACCTCTTCATACAAATCATGCCCCGTAGTTGTGCCATGCATAGGACGTAAAGCCAAAAACTCCTCTGTCACGCTTAGGCTGGAGTCCACTCCGCGGATGAAAATTGACAACTGGGCAATGTCAGAAATGTCGGTGCTCTCATCCACAGCCAAGGAATATGCAATGAAATCTTTTCCTTTTTCACAAGCTGCTCTTTTAGATTGATGGACAACTGGTCTACTCTCTCGGCAATGGTGTTTCTGCTCAGACTCACATTTAAAAAGAGTTGCCTTTTTTCTGGGCAAACTTCATCACAAACTTTAATCATGCAGTTTTTGATGAAATCCCCCTCTGTAAATGGCCGGGCTGATTTAGCGATCTCTTCTGCCAAAATAAAACTGGCCTTGACAGCAGCCTGGCCTTGTGATTTGGCTTTTTTGAACAGAGCCTGTCGAGATTTGAGGCCTCGTTTTAATTCCTCTGCCTTTTGTAGCCTTTGTTCCATGTCCATATTCTTGTTGTTGTCCGCGTGTTTCGTTTCATAATGTCGTCTCAGATTATACTCTTTCAGTACCGCCACACTTTCTCCACACAGAAGACACACAGGTTTTCCAGCTACCTCCGTGAACAAATACTCCGACTCCCACCTTGTTTGAAACCCCCGGTTCTCAGTGTCCACCTTCCGTTTTGCCATTTTTGATGGGTATCTGAAAGTTAATTTTACTGTGATGCTGACAACTGCTGTGGCAATAAATATTGAAATGAAGCAGCCTACTGCTCGGTGCGTCACCGTTGCATTGTGGGAAATGTAGTATTGGTGCGTGTAAAAGATCTGCGGGCTGCCGGCTTGCTGCGGTCTGCGGGCCGGTTCTAATAATAAATCAAGATCATCCCAGGGGCCGTAAAAAACCTTCTCGCGGGCCGGATGTGGCCCGCGGGCCTTGACTCTGACATATGTGTTCTACAGGGTGCTGTGACTCCTGTCTCTACTGGACAGCATGTTCTATAGGGTGCTGTGACTCCTGTCTCTACTGGACAGCATGTTCTATAGGGTGCTGTGACTCCTGTCTCTACTGGACAGCATGTTCTATAGGGTGCTGTGACTCCTGTCTCTACTGTAGTCCTTCGGCACCGTGACTCATACCTCTCCTCTCTCGTCTCCAGATCATGTTTGAGACCTTCAACACCCCTGCCATGTACGTGGCCATCCAGGCCGTGTTGTCCCTGTACGCCTCCGGCCGTACCACCGGTATCGTCATGGACTCCGGTGACGGCGTGACCCACACAGTACCCATCTACGAGGGCTACGCTCTGCCCCACGCCATCCTGCGTCTGGATCTGGCCGGCCGCGACCTCACGGACTACCTGATGAAGATCCTGACGGAGCGCGGCTACAGCTTCACCACCACGGCCGAGAGGGAAATCGTACGAGACATCAAGGAGAAGCTGTGCTACGTGGCGCTGGACTTTGAGCAGGAGATGGGCACCGCTGCCTCCTCTTCCTCCCTGGAGAAGAGCTACGAGCTGCCTGACGGCCAGGTCATCACCATCGGCAACGAGAGGTTCCGCTGCCCGGAGGCCCTCTTCCAGCCCTCCTTCCTCGGTGAGTCTCTTAACTAACCTCTCTGGATCAGCTGATCGAGTGTCCATCTGGCAGCCATCGTGTGTTGCGATTGCCCCGTAGTGACGGCCATTTTGTCTCCTCTCTCTCTCCAGGTATGGAGTCTTGCGGTATCCACGAGACCACCTTCAACTCCATCATGAAGTGTGACGTGGACATCCGTAAGGACCTGTACGCCAACACGGTGCTGTCCGGAGGAACCACCATGTACCCCGGCATCGCTGACAGGATGCAGAAGGAGATCACCTCTCTGGCCCCTTCCACCATGAAGATCAAGGTGACTAAATAAACCTCTGAACCGTCCTCCTGTAGTTACCTGGTACTCTAGAACTACAGTGTGAAGGTCTGTACTCATGCTAATGTTTTCCCTCTGTCTCTCCTCTCCAGATCATCGCCCCTCCAGAGCGGAAATACTCCGTCTGGATCGGAGGCTCCATCTTGGCTTCTCTCTCCACCTTCCAGCAGATGTGGATCAGCAAGCAGGAGTACGACGAGTCCGGTCCCTCCATCGTCCACCGTAAATGCTTCTAAAACGACCCGCGACCCGTACAGACTCTCTCTCCTCCTTCCCATTCCAATGAAGACTCTTGAGTCGGTGTTGCCTGTCAGATCTCATCCCTCTCTCCACACTGGCGTTGTCTTCTCCTGCTGTCGGTCTGTCTGAGAGCCCTCCCTGTTTTGGCTGGATGGACAGGATGTGATGTCGTCGTTGTCTGACGGTCATGACTCTCCACGTGTCCTGTTTAGTTAGTCTTAATGTTGATGTTCCACCACCTTATTGACCTCTATGGAGGTGTTGCTGTCCAGCCCCTATCCCCTACCTAGTGCGCTAGTGACCAGGGCCCATAGGGAGCTAGTGCATCACCTAGGGGATAGGGCTGTATTTGGGGCTTTGTGTGGAGGGGGGAAAAGCTTAATGTAAATGATTTAATTGATATAAAAACAATATTGTTTTTGTATTTTCAGTCTTATAGATACATGGTCCAGTTTGTTATGCAAAAAAGATGTTTGACCATTCTGAGAGGTGTTCCTCTCTCTGGGGCTTGTGTAGGGTGGGGCAGGGGGCTCCTGTTGTGGACCGACACAACTAATAAAGTGCACATGTCTATTGAAATGGTTGTGTTCTCTTCTGCCTTCCTTCATGGTGTTGATCTGGTTGTACTGGGTACCGGTCCTTCTGCCTTCCTGAACTGTGAAGTACAGTGACAGAATTCAGAACATGGGCTGTTCTTACAGTGTTCTCCCTGTACACCAAGTCAGAACCGTAGGAGAAATGAAGGCTCTTACAATATTACACTTCTCACAAACAGGTTATATATAGTCAAGTAAAGAACAAAGTCAGAACAGTAGGCCAAATGATTAGGGTGAGGCACATGGTCTACTAACCGCTTCCTACACAACACACTTAGTATTACTTAGCTACAGTATACAGATCTCCCTGCATATTACATTTCTGTAGCAGACGAGACCTTTTTGGAAGAAAGATTCCAAAGTGTTTTCCCATTTGTCTTGAACTCAAGTCAGATTTTGCAGTTTAAAGTTAGCAGTTTTGAAAGTGGCTTCAAATCATCCAGACTGCATCACATCAGACCAAGATTGGGAGTCCCATAGGGTGGTGCACAATTGGCCCAGCGTCGGCCGGGCGGGGTAGGCAGTAATTGTAAATAAGAATTTGTTATAAACTGACATGCCTAGTTAAATTTAATTACATTCATTGACAGCATGGCCAATGTTTAATGTTTAATTTTATAATAGGAAAAGAGACCCTTATTCTTAGACTTGACTAGCAGGCTAATGATGGAATAGCAGGCTAATGCTTGCAGTTAGCTACTGATTCCTTCCAAATCACTCCTTGTTGAATTTTGTGATACATGTGGGCCTCAACAGGAAAGCCCCCCCCAGAAAACCCACATGTGGGGCTCAAAACAGGCAAGTACATCAGCTGATATCTCAAAAGTGCTGTACAGAAACCCAGCCTAAAACCCCAAACAGCACGGTGGCACGGTGGCTAGGAAAAACTCCCTAGAAAGGCCAAAACCTAGGAAGAAACCTAGAGGAACTAGGCTGTGTGTGGTGGCCAGTCCTCTTCTGGCTGTGCCGGGTGGAGATTATAACAGAACATGGCCAAGATGTTCAAATGTTCATAAATGACCAGCATGGTCCTAGGGCTCAGGTCCTCCGAGAGAATTAGAGAGGGCACATGTGGGGTGGCCCAGCATGGTCGAATAATAATAAGGCAGAACAGTTGAAACTGCGTCACTGGCGATCCCCATTCTGTCACAGACCCCATAATGGCTACATAATAGATTCACAGATATAATAGATTCTCATCTCTGAGCAAGACAGGCAATATATAATCTTTCCTCTTAAGTAGGAACTTGTTTACCATAATGAAAACATGAACAAAGGAGAATTTACGTTATTTATTTATTTTATTAACTAGTATTAACCCTTTTGGAGTGAAATTACATTCGGGTTTTTTTTATAGGGAAGACAACCCCTCTGGGGAAGACTTTGTTGCTGTGACTTCCGGAAAATGTTCCGTCCTCAATGTTCCGGTGAAACGCAGCGTTTTACTTCCGGTCGTTCCTGTCACATGAAGCTAGTTCTCTGCTGGTAGAGAACATGCACTGATTAAAAACACACACACACAACGATGACTTCGTCTGTTAACGGAAGAGTATTGGATGAAGATATGGACAATCAAATTGTACAGGTTGGTTAGAATAAACCAGCGTAACGTTATTAAAATCTAACTAGTTTACTGTTAGCTGTCTAGTGTTAGCTTGTTAGCTATCTAAGCTATATGTTTGCTTTTGATAGCCGGTAACTGGCTATTCGGCTTAATCAGGCTGGTAATACGCAATTCATGTTTAATATATAAGTTAGTTACAGTCTGAAACGACACGTTAAAATGTTCCTTAATTAATAGAGATCTGATCTGGTAGGCATATTACACGACTAAAAGTATGTGGACACCTGCTCGTTGTTGGGCATTAATATGGAGTTGGTCTCCCTTTGCTGCTATAACAGCCTCCTCTCTTCTGGGAAGTCATTAATATGGAGTTGGTCTCCCTTTGCTGCTATAACAGCCTCCTCTCTCCTGGGAAGGCTTTAATATGGAGTTGGTCCCCCCTTTGCTGCTATAACAGCCTCCACTCTTCTGGGAAGGCTTTAATATGGAGTTGGTCCCCCCTTTGCTGCTATAACAGCCTCCTCTCTTCTGGGAAGTCATTAATATGGAGTTGGTCTCCCCTTTGCTGCTATAACAGCCTCCTCTCTTCTGGGAAGTCATTAATATGGAGTTGGTCCCCCCTTTGCTGCTATAACAGCCTCCTCTCTTCTGGGAAGGCTTTCCACTAGATGTAGGAACATTACTGCTATAACAGCCTCCACTCTTCTGGGAAGGCTTTCCACTAGATGTAGGAACATTGCTGCTATAACAGCCTCCTCTCTTCTGGGAAGGCTTTCCACTAGATGTAGGAACATTGCTGCTATAACAGCCTCCTCTCTTCTGGGAAGGCTTTCCACTAGATGTAGGAACATTGCTGCTATAACAGCCTCCACTCTTCTGGGAAGGCTTTCCACTAGATGTAGGAACATTGCTGCTATAACAGCCTCCACTCTTCTGGGAAGGCTTTCCACTAGATGTAGAAACATTACTGCTATAACAGCCTCCACTCTTCTGGGAAGGCTTTCCACTAGATGTAGGAACATTGCTGCTATAACAGCCTCCACTCTTCTGGGAAGGCTTTCCACTAGATGTAGGAACATTGCTGCTATAACAGCCTCCACTCTTCTGGGAAGGCTTTCCACTAGATGTAGGAACATTGCTGCTATAACAGCCTCCACTCTTCTGGGAAGGCTTTCCACTAGATGTTGGAACATTGCTGCTATAACAGCCTCCACTCTTCTGTGAAGGCTTTCCACTAGATGTAGGAACATTACTGCTATAACAGCCTCCACTCTTCTGGGAAGGCTTTCCACTAGATGTTGGAACATTGCTGTGGGGACTTGCTTCCATTCAGCCTCGAGCATTAGTGAGGTCAGGCACTGATGTTGAGCGACTAGGCCTGGCTTATATTCAGGGTTCCAATTCAGCGAAATTCAAACCTTGTCTCAGTTGTAAAATAATAAAAATAAAAATTGAGCAAATTTGTCAGGACTGAGACTAACTCAGGAACACTCAACATGTTTTGGAAAGCCGTTCTTGCAGAATAAAAAAAACAACATTGTTTCGATTTTCAGAAGACTGAAGTGGGTTTTGCTTTTTTTTTTACCTGGGCTTTGTTCATTTCTTTTGTTCCTGACAAACTTCCCAGGTGACAAGCATACCCATAACATGATGCTGCCGCCACCATTTTTATATATAAGTGTAGACTTTCTATAGACGCTCTCTACCTTTTGGCTCTAAAAAAAGTACAACAATAATAACAATAACTAAAAGTTGGGTTCACAAAGCTTTCCTGTGGATATTTTGTGAAAACTTTCGAGCCGCTGAAGGACAACCACAAAGACAACCTGTAGAGGATTTTTTACATTTATTTTTATTCATCATTCTCTTCGCTTGAAAGGAACATTTACATGACATTGCATTAGTGTCAGGCTGTATGTACCAATGACTTGTGTACTACAGCCTGATTTAATCAAGACTAGTAGCTAGCCAACTGTCACACCACGGGCTAGCTAGACTTGTGAATAACAGCCTGATTTAATCAAGACTAGTAGCTAGCCAATTTAATCAAGACTAGTAGCTAGCCAACTGCCACACCACGGGCTAGCTAGACTTGTGTACTACAGCCTGATTTAATCAAGACTAGTAGCTAGCCAACTGTCACACCACGGGCTAGCTAGACTTGTGTACTACAGCCTGATTTAATCAAGACTAGTAGCTAGCCAACTGTCACACCACGGGCTAGCTAGACTTGTGTATAACAGCCTGATTTAATCAAGACTAGTAGCTAGCCAACTGTCACACCACGGGCTAGCTAGACTTTTGTATAACAGCCTGATTTAATCAAGACTAGTAGCTAGCCAACTGTCACACCACGGGCTAGCTAGACTTGTGCTCAGAGGGTAGAGGGAACTCCTATCAGTGATTTAAATTCTACATAACCTCAGAGGGTAGAGGGAACTCCTATCAGTGATTTAAATTCTACATGTCCTCAGAGGGTAGAGGAACTCCTATCAGTGATTTAAATTCTACATAACCTCAGAGGGTAGAGGAACTCCTATCAGTGATTTAAATTCTACATGTCCTCAGAGGGTAGAGGAAACCAGTCAAAACAGCTCATCAAGTCTGTCAGTGAATACTAGGTAGAACTGTAATTCTGTCTCTCATTCTGTCTGTCTCT
>NW_025745847.1:0-7031 GCF_021184085.1 Oncorhynchus gorbuscha
AGGTTAATGATATTGTCCTCAGTGGGTTGTAGTCTCCTAGTTCTAGGGAGGGGAGGGGGGGGGGTCCAACCTAGCTTCTAGGACTATTAGGTTAATGATATTGTCCTCAGTGGGTTGTAGTCTCCTAGCTCATGATATTGGGGGGGTCAGGGGGAGGTCAACCTAGCTTCTAGGACTATTAGGTTAATGATATTGTCCTCAGTGGGTTGTAGTCTCCTAGCTCAGGGGAGGGGGGGGGGGTCCAACCTAGCTTCTAGGACTATTAGGTTAATGATATTGTCCTCAGTGGGTTGTAGTCTCCTAGTTCAGGGGGGGGGGCTTCTAGGACTATTAGGTTAATGATATTGTCCTCAGTGGGTTGTAGTCTTCTAGGACTATTAGGTTAATGATATTGTCCTCAGTGGGTTGTAGTCTCCTAGTTCAGGGGGGTCCAACCTAGCTTCTAGGACTATTAGGTTAATGATATTGTCCTCAGTGGGTTGTAGTCTCCTAGCTCAGGGGGGTCCAATCTAGCTTCTAGGACTATTAGGTTAATGATATTGTCCTCAGTGGGTTGTAGTCTCCTAGCGCGAAGATGAATAGTGCAGAAGATGAATGTGAAAGTAGAGATACTGTGGTGCAAAAGGAGCAAGATAAATAAATACAGTATGGGGATGAGGTAGTTGGATGGGCTGTATACAGATGGGCTATGAACAGGTGCAGTGATCTGTGAGCTGCTCTGACAGATGGTTCTTAAAGCTGGTGAGGGAGATGGGAATATCTAGCTTCAGTGATTTTTGCAGTTGGTTCCAGTCAGTGGCAGCAGAGAACTGGAAGGAAAGGCGACCCAAGGAGGAATTGGCTTTGGGGGTGACCAGTGAGATATACCTGCTGACTGGGTGCTGCTATGGTGACATGAGGTATGCTATGTCAGTGATGTCTGTTCTTGTTGTGACAAAATGTAGCTGCACATTTTCTTTTGCTTTGTACATTTGAAATGTTATGAAATTTCAATTATATGGCAACCCTTTAAATAAAGTGTTTCATTTCAGTGGCAAAAATAAATAAATAATAAAAATTATAAAATAAACAAAAGTGAAATAAATAATAAAAAATGAACCGTAAACATTACACTCACAAAAGTTCCAAAGGAATAAAGACATTACAAATGTCATATTATGTCTATGTTAGTTAAAGTACAAAAGGGAAAATAAATAAATATAAATGTGGGTTGTATTTACAGTGGTGTTTGTTCTTCACTGGTTGCCCTTTTCTTGTGGCAACAGGTCACACATCTTGCTGCTGTGACCCTCTCGCTCCTACAGTGGTCTACAGTACAGTGATAACTCCTGTGTTACAGCTGCCACCTAGCGTTTCTCCTATAGTATTCTACTCCTGTGTTACACTGCCACCTAGCGTTTCTCCTATAGTATTCTACTCCTGTGTTACACTGCCACCTAGCGTCTCTCCTATAGTATTCTACTCCTGTGTTACGCTGCTACCTAGCGTCTCTCCTATAGTATTCTACAGTACAGTGATAACTCCTGTGTTACACTGCTACACCTACCTACTCCTGTGTTACACTGTTTCTCCTATAGTATTCTACAGTACAGTGATAACTCCTGTGTTACACTGCCACCTAGCGTTTCTCCTATAGTATTCTACTGTACAGTGATACTCCTGTGTTACACTGCTACCTAGCGTCTCTCCTATAGTATTCTACTGTACAGTGATAACTCCTGTGTTACGCTGCTACCTAGCGTTTCTCCTATAGTATTCTACAGTACAGTGATAACTCCTGTGTTACAGTGCCACCTAGCGTTTCTCCTATAGTATTCTACTCCTGTGTTACACTGCCACCTAGCGTCTCTCCTATAGTATTCTACTCCTGTGTTACACTGCCACCTAGCGTCTCTCCTATAGTATTCTACATGTTAGGCTACCTAGCGCTCTCCTATAGTATTCTACTCCTGTGTTACGCTGATACCTAGCGTCTCTCCTATAGTATTCTACAGTACAGTGATAACTCCTGTGTTACGCTGCCACCTAGCGTCTCTCCTATAGTATTCTACTCCTGTGTTACGCTGCCACCTAGCGTTTCTCCTATAGTATTCTACTGTACAGTGATAACTCCTGTGTTACGCTGCTACCTAGCGTCTCTCCTATAGTATTCTACAGTACAGTGATAACTCCTGTGTTACGCTGCTACCTAGCGTCTCTCCTATAGTGGTCTACAGTACAGTGATAACTCCTGTGTTACAGTGCCACCTAGCGTCTCCTCAGTAACATTACATCCGGATGTTGACACCTATATTACATGAGGCTCTGCTGCCTTGGTAACATTAGAACAGCCCCATCACAGTGCCACCTAGCGTCTCCTCAGTAACATTACATCCTGATGTACATGAGGCTCTGCTGCCTTGGTAACATTAGAACAGCCCCATCACAGTGCCACCTAGCGTCTCCTCAGTAACATTACATCCTGATGTACATGAGGCTCTGCTCTATATACAGTACATTCAAAAAGTATTCAAACCTCTCGACTTTTTCCACATCTTGACTTTTTCTACATTTTGAATACTTACGTAAATAAGATATTTGTATTTTATTCTTAATAAAAATGTGGGGACACTTTTCTACCTAAGTCTCAAACCAATTTTATCCCGTGTTGACAGAGCCGGATTTACCCACATAAAGTAGTGTGGATAGAGCCGGATTCACCCACACAAAGTAGTGTGGATAGAGCCGGATTCACCCACACAAAGTAGTGTGGATAGAGCCGGATTCACCCACATAAAGTAGTGTGGATAGAGCCGGATTCACCCACACAAAGTAGTGTGGATAGAGCCGGATTCACCTACACAAAGTAGTGTGGATAGAGCCGGATTCACCCACACAAAGTAGTGTGGATAGAGCCGGATTCACCCACATAAAGTAGTGTGGATAGAGCCAACACAGTCAACCACCAACGACCTCACGCTGTCGTCTTCCCTCTCTTATACCCTCTAAGAGTTTGTTAATTTACAACATAACCTTGCTGATCATGTAAAACAGTTGGTTCTTCAGGGCTTTGACCCTTCATCTTCTTCAGGGCTTTGACCCTTCATCTTCTTCAGGGCTTTGACCCTTCATCTTCTTCAGGGCTTTGACCCTTCATCTTCTTCAAGTCTTTGGTCTCGACTCACATCTGCTTCTGCCTCTTGTTTCAGTGTCTGGCTCCATCATATCCTGTGGGCTGAACACCTTCTGACAGTGGGACAGGTGGTGCCAGCCGGGAACCCTTCCTGAACTCTGACCACCCGTTGGTGTTGCCACAGTTACCTGGAACGGGCCCAATTCCATCTTGACTGGTTCCATTTTCTCTTGTGGATCCCGGATTTTGCCCCAGTCTCCAACCTCCACAGGCAGGTTCGTCAGGGTCCCCACACCTGGTACCTCCATCCTGAGCTTCCCTAGTGTGAGAGATCTGACAATAGTACTTGGCTAGAGTGAGGTCTATTTTCCTGTCAGTCATGGGTCTGTGTGCCGGAACATTCATGGGTCTTCCTGTCAACATTTAGTGTGGTGTAACACCCTAGGCCTTTATTAACACTACTGGGCATTTTCATTAACACCCCAGGCCTTTATTAACACTACTGGGCTGTTTCATTAACACTACCCCAGGCCTTTATTAACACTACTGGGCTGTTTCATTAACACCCCAGGCCTTTATTAACACTACTGGGCTGTTTCATTAACACCCCAGGCCTTTATTAACACTACTGGGCTGTTTCATTAACACCCCAGGCCTTTATTAACACTACTGGGCTGTTTCATTAACACCCCAGGCCTTTATTAACACTACTGGGCATTTTCATGAACACCCAAGATGTCTTGGTGGAGTTAACCCTTGTTTAATGGAATGGTTAGCTCTCTCGGTAACCCCGTTACTCTGAGGGTGGTAGATGGACACAAACTTCTGGTCCCCTCCCATCGTTATGGCTACCTGGCTTCACTACATCACCAGTGAAGTGGGTACCATTGTCTGCAGATAAAACCTCAGGAACACCACATCTAGGTATTATCTCCCTCACTAGTAGCGTTGCTACTTTCTGCACGAGCTATACAGTCCATGTCCAGATGGACAAATGGTCCTCTTGGTGTAGGGAAATGACCTGGTTTCAGAGGTGCTCCTTTGGCAATGTTAAATTGCACGTAGCACATCGAAACAGAAACTATTTCACATGCTGAGTCAAATTTAGACAAAACCAATCCAAAGAAATTACCTCTATCATATGCCCTCTTGACAAATGGGCCACACCGTGGACCACACCATGGGCCACACCATGGACCACACCATGGGCCACATCATGGACCACACCATGGGCCACATCATGGACCACACCATGGGCCACATCATGGACCACACCATGGACCACCACACCGTGGGCCACATCATGGACCACACCATGGACCACACCATGGACCACACCGTGGACCACACCATGGACCACACCATGGGCCACACCGTGGACCACACCGTAGGCCACACCGTAGGCCACACCATGGGCCACATCATGGACGACACCGTAGGCCACACCATGGACCACACCATGGGCCACACCATGGACCACACCGCGGGCCACACCGCGGGCCACATCATGGACCACACCGTGGACCACATCATGGACCACACCATGGACCACACCATGGACCACACCGCGGGCCACATCATGGACCACACCGTAGGCCACACCGTGGACCACACCATGGGCCACACCGTGGACCACACCGTGGGCCACACCGTGGGCCACACCGTAGGCCACACCGTGGACCACACCGTAGGCCACACCGTGGACCACACCGCAGGCCACACCATAGGCCACACCGTGGGCCACACCGTGGACCACACCGTGGACCACACCGTAGGCCACACCGTGGGCCACACCGTAGGCCACATCGTGGACCACATCATGGGCCACACCGTGGACCACACCATGGACCACACCGTAGGCCACACCGTGGACCACACCGTAGGCCACATCGTGGACCACATCATGGGCCACACCGTGGACCACACCATGGACCACACCGTAGGCCACACCGTGGACCACACCGTAGGCCACACCATGGGCCACACCATGGACCACACCGTGGACCACATCATGGACCACACCGTGGACCACATCATGGACCACATCATGGACCACACCGTGGACCACATCATGGACCACACCGTAGGCCACACCGTAGCCCACATCATGGACCACATCATGGACCACACCGTAGGCCACACCGTAGGCCACATCATGGACCACACCGTGGAACACATCATGGACCACATCATGGACCACACCGTAGACCACATCATGGACCACATCATGGACCACACCGTAGACCACATCATGGACCACATCATGGACCACACCGTGGACCACATCATGGACCACATCGTAGACCACACCGTAGGCCACATCGTGGACCACATCATGGACCACATCATGGACCACACCGTAGGCCACACCGCGGGCCACATCGTGGACCACACGGCGGGCCACATCATGGACCACACCATGGGCCACACCGCGGGCCACACCGTGGACCACACCGCGGGCCACATCATGGACCACACCATGGGCCACACCGCGGGCCACACCGTGGACCACACCGCGGGCCACATCATGGACCACACCATGGGCCACACCGCGGGCCACACCGCGGGCCACATCATGGACCACACCACAAACTCTTTAGTAATAAAATGCCATTGCAGACAGAGATTCACATACAGAATTACCTCAGTAGTCTATAGTAAAGATGTATGTGGCGAAACAGGATGCAACCTACCGTCAATTATAGCTTAACATTGTTGCATTGGATTAGATACAAAGTATCTAAGATGAGAAAAACATGTCTAGACTGTGGTTTCTCCCTCTACCATCTTGGCCTTGAGCCTGTGTGACTATCAGCAGGTGCAGACAATTCTCAGCCTGAGAACTAAAGCAGTACATCTCCATTTACCCACTACTTTTCCATCATTGTGCATTGCAAGCATACAAAGATTATCACATATATACAGTAATCATGGCACTGGTGTAGCCCCCGACCCCCAGGGTAACCCCCGACCCCAGGGTAACCCCCGACCCCCAGGGTAACCCCCGACCCCCAGGGTAATCCCCGACCCCCAGGGTAACCCCCGACCCCCAGGGTAACCCCCAACAAGCGTCATACCCAAGAAGACTTGAGGCTGTAATTTCTACCAAAGGTGTTTCAACAAAGTATTGAGTAAAAGGGTCTGAAAATGCATGTAAATGTGATTTTATTTTTTTAGTTTGTAGTTTTGCTAAAATGTCTATAAACCAGTTCTTTCATTATGGGTTATTGTGATGTCATTATGGGATATTGTGATGTCATTGTGAGGTATTGTGATGTCATTATGGGGTATTGTGATGTCATTATGGGGTATTTTGTGTAGATTGATGAGGGATAAAAAAAAATCCATTTTAGAATGAGGTTGTAACATAACAAAAGGTGGAAAAAGTCAAAAGGGTTTGAATACTTCCTGAATATACATTTTTTGACTAGAGTCTTATGGGACCTGGTCTAAAGTAGTGCACCATATAGAGATTAGGGTGCCATTTGGGATGTAGATGATTTAAAGTGTGGGAAAATAATCCACCAACAACATAACACCCCTCAGCTGACTAGAACTCCCCTCTCCAATCTCCCTTCCGGCTCCTGTTCATTAGACACCAAACAGAAAACACTTCAATTGGGACCTGAACTTGTCCAATATGAAACACCTAGAGTTCTTGTTCGATTGCAAAACGTTTTGACACGGTGCGCACTAATGAACAAAACCCCGCTGAGGGTCTGGCTTTATCCTATTTAAATACATGGACCAAACTATCCACAGCGGTGAGGTACAGATGATACAAGTCCCTGATTAGTATTGTACTGAAGGACTGAGTGGATTATGGAGTGTTAGATACTGAAGGGGTTTGGATGGAAAGGAGTGGACATAAAGTTTACTACTGCATCCTTCAATACTATAATCCTTCAGATGGCAAACA
>NW_025745847.1:7531-122305 GCF_021184085.1 Oncorhynchus gorbuscha
AGAGGAACAGAGAGAGGAACAGAGCAGAGAGGAACAGAGAGAGGAACAGAGAGAGGAACAGGGACAGAGAGGGACAGAGAGAGAACAGAGAGAGAGGGAACAGAGAGCAGAACAGAGACAGAGGAACAGAGAGAGAGGAACAGAGGAGAGAGGAACAGAGAGAGAGGTACAGAGAGAGAGGAACAGAGAACAGAGAGAGGAACAGAGAGAGGAACAGAGAGAGGAACAGAGAGAGAGATGAACAGAGAGAGAGGAACAGAGAGAGGAACAGAGAGAGAGGAACAGAGAGAGAGAGAGTCAGAGAGAGAGGAACAGAGAGAGAGAGTCAGAGAGAGGAACAGAGAGAGAGGAACAGAGAGAGAGAGACTGCTGACTCATTAGTGTTACACATGCCTCACACGAGCCACTGCCTCCTAAATAAAAGAGAGAGAGAGAGACAGAGAGAGAGAGGAACAGAGAGAGTCAGAGAGAGAGGAACAGAGAGAGAGAGAGGAACAGAGAGAGAGGAACAGAGAGAGAGACTGCTGACTCATTAGTGTTACACATGCCTCACACGAGCCACTGCCTCTGGCTCCTAAATAAAAAATTAAAGAGAGAGAGAGCGACAGAGAGAGAGCGACAGAGACAGAGAGAGAAGCAAGAGAGAAGCAGAGAGGGAGAGAGAGAGCAGAGAGAGAGAGACAGAGAGAGAGAGAAGCGACAGAGAGAGAGAGAGAGAAGCAGAGAGAGAGAGAGAGAGAGAGACAGAGAGACAGAGAGAGCAACAGAGACAGAGAGAAGCAGAGAGAGAGAGACAGAGAGAGAGCGACAGAGACAGAGAGAGAGCGAAAGAGACAGAGAGAGAGAGAGAGAGAAGCAGAGAGAGCGAGACAGAGAGAGACAGAAAGAGAGAGAGAGAGACAGAGAGAGAGACAGAGACAGAGAGAGAGCGAGACAGAGACAGAGACAGAGAAAGAGAGAGACAGAGAGACAGAGACAGAGAGAGAGCGAGACAGAGAAAGAGAGAGAGACAGAGAGAGACAGAGAAAGAGAGACAGAGAGAGAGCGAGACAGAGAAAGAGAGAGACAGAGATAGAGAGAGACAAAGACAGAGAGAGACAGAGAAAGAGAGAGAGAGAGAGAGAGAGACAGAGACAGAGAGAGAGAGACAGAGAGAGAGAGACAGAGAGAGACAGAGAGAGAGAGAGAGAGAGACAGAGAGAGAGAGAGAGAGAGAGACAGAGAGAGAGAGAGAGAGAGAGAGAGAGAGAGAGACAGAGAGACAGAGACAGAAGAGAGAGACAGAGAGAGAGACAGAGAGACAGAGACAGAGAGAGAGGCAGACAACCTAAGAAATGAACAACAATGACAAATGGTTTGATGAAGAATGGGACAAATCCGACTGTAGTCGGCAGATATTTAGGACACCTCGTGAGCTGTCCTAACCAGTTAACAGTTACCAGCAGGTGTCGTAACAATAGAAAAACATGCACCGAGTCAGTGGTGTCGTTTTTCTTTCGTTTATTGAATTACCTTCATCATGTTATTTCAATGTAGCCCTTTGGAGCGCAACATCACGATGTTAAAAAAGATGTCTAAATTGGTCAATTGAAGACATCTTATGTAACATTTGATTGTGTTCGATTAAAATTATAGACCTTTCAAACGTTGCATGCAACATTATCAGCAAGTGACTTAATTGATGCCTACTGTGTCAAAAGCGATTTAGAGTTGTTAAACCGGTGAGAGGCGAGTGTGTTGACATAACGGTATTATATTTTTAAAAATCCGCTTTTTAACAACCATCACAATTGTAAAAAAATTAATAATAATAATTAAAAAGTGATGCATCCCAACATATTAGGCAATAATTAAGAGTAGGCAAAGCGATCTTGTTCAGGCGAAAATGAGATCAACGTTTTACCATGACAACATTTGATGTACAGTGTCCTTGTCTGAAGCTGTGGAGTTAACAGCTGGCGACGCCTCATTACGATTGGTTATTCCCCATCATTTGCAACAATGTCAATGAGCGTCATCGCTATATAACCTTTGCGGTACCTTAAACTGTCGTGATTACCAGCGGAGATCAACTTTTATAAATTGATTTTTACTCCTGGCTCAGAGTTTGTCTTTGCAGTGTTTAAATGTCATCTTTAAATCTACTATGAGCTGGGAGTTGTTGTTGTCGTAAAACAGGTTTAACGAGATTCCTAGGACTTTGAGATTCTTTATAGATAGGCTCCCAGACCTTAGGTTAGATGCACTATTATGGTTTCATTACCCAATCATGGTGTTTCGAGTCTTTCTATTGTAGATGTCCAACGTGAAAACGTAGTGGACGAATTTCCGCAACAACTAAGAGCGTTGAAGCGCGAGGGTTAACGTCTCCGCTGTTTTGGTCGCATAGCTACCGCGCTATGGGGGATGAAAGCCAACCCGTGCAGATGCTGTGTGTAACCGTGTGATTATGAAGTCTTGCATCATGTTCATCGCAATATCAGCGGTGCTGCTGGTGCGACGTCATTTCCCCTGACTACTTGGCGAGGGAGGTAATGGTTTGGTCAGCGGAGACAAGTGCATTGATCACTTTCATATTTTTCCTTAGGATGCATTTTCTATAAACATTTAACAAGACTGGGTCAACAAAAGAGGACATAGACATTCTGTGTGTGACCAGTCGTGTGTGTTCCCAACAGACTCTACACATCCCTGGTATATGATGCCATTGCTAATATTGACTCAAATCACACTATCAATAGTCTTTTATTTTACAGTACGTCGGAATTTGAGGATTCCCACGTTAAATACAGTAGGTATGGAATGAACCTAGCCTAGAGAACTAGGCTATAGGCTACACCGCGTACTTTTAGCGATAGTCTATAATCAAGCCTGGTTGTGGCAGTGTGAGGACAAGACAAAGGTCGTCACTAGTTACCACAACCACAGAGTCATACCACAACCCGCATATTTCTACAATGTATCTTATTAAAATCGGGCGTATAACCCTAACATTAACCACACAGCTAACGTTATGCCTAAACTAACCTCAAATGAAGAACAAAAATGGCTGTGACGACCCAAGAATGGTGTCTCTATTATAGGTTAGAGTCTAACCTATTATACTGGGGCGGGGCCTATGATGACCCACTACCAACATTCACACAGGAAGGAACATCTATCCACGTGCATTGTTGGAGAACTACCCTCACCCCTGGCTAGTTCATATCCATTTCTGGCAGCAAAACACCGGTTAGATAAGTATGTTATTGCGATATTAAATGTTGAATAAGTGAGTGTTGTTGGCTCAGAACTGGAATAAACCTGTTCCACCCAGCCAGGGAGCCTCTGTCCGCATGTGCGCTCCTGGAAAGGCTGTTTCATCAGTCTGCTCCCCAAAGAGCGCGCTCTCGACAAAAACTCTACAGTAGGCTACGTCACTGGAGTGAAGGAGCAAACCAAAACAGGCATAGGCTTACCAGTAAAAATACATATAACCGCTATTTATTAATTTGCCTAAAATGTAAAGGAAATGTATACGGGTTACTCTGTTTAAAAAAAAATCATACAATAATAAGAGAGATGGATATAATTTATTTGTCTTCAATTTAAGGGGCTTTATTGACATGATAAACATTGCCAAAGCAAGTGAAATACATCATAGTATTATAATATACATCCAGCAGGCTACTTTTCTCCACGTAGGCGTAGGCCTACAGACTACTTCACGGATCTAATGGTAATTGCAGTGTGACAACGCTCAGTCTCGTGGAAGCGTAACGCAGGGATGCGCGCTCTTGAGAAAAAGGCTACAGCAGTTTTTTTGCGCGCCCCCGCTTGAAGACCGGCTCGAGCCGGTAGACTATAAAGAGCTGACAGATCAGTAAGGAAACGGTTGATTTACTTTAACAGAAGACACAGATGTGTTTTAGGCATTCAAGAAAGAGAGGACAGATACAGTAACCAGGGTAATATAAGAAGCTATGATTATTCTTGTGGATCGGACAAGAGGCTTAAAAAGATGTTGCTTTTAGTCCAGAACATCGATTAGTCTGATCGGAAGCGGAAGAGACAGAGCTGGTAGACTAACGTTATAGGGAGAACATAGACATAACATACCGATAAACAAGCTGCTCATTTTTACCATTAAAACCTGTTCGTTATATTCGACGGTCGACTATTCTGTGTCGATCACTTTTCCGACTAGACTGATCGTCGCTCTGTTGGTAAGTATTTTATATTTCAACGTGAACTCACTCACTCACTCACCAAGCGAGCTGTGATGCTCACTGCTTTAGTGTAGCTCCGAGGCCAGGGCGTTGCTTAGTGACGCCTTTACCAGTAGTAGCCGCAGGGCTTTCAAACTGGGGTCCGCGACCCCCTACGGGTCCGCGGAGGTACTGCAGGTCTTCCGCTATGTGTTTTGAAAAAATATATATATATTTTGGGGGATTTTTTTTTAGGTGAGAAATAATTACTTTATGAATATCGCTAGCTGTAACAGAATACCACAGTGGATACCATTTGTATTTCTTTGCATCTAGTATGAAGGGAGTTAAGAGGTGGTTTTATGATCCAATGGTAACTGAGCCGATGCTAACTAGCATTAGCACAATGACTGGAAGACTACAGGAACATTTAGCGTGCTGGCTGTTACTGTTCATCTGACTCTGGGGAGGTAGTTGAAGGGCTGCATTGTCAAAATCTCGAACGAGCCCTTTAATATGGAGGAAATTACACTAATTGGAGCTAATTACAGGGTTTTTTCTGTATAGAAAACTCTTAGGTGGGCCATTCAAGTGGTCATTTACGGGATGGAAAAAAAAGTTTGTGTCAAACTTAAACGACTTAAACAGATAGAAAACATGCAGAAAATATATTGACCTATAAATATATTTATACATAAATATATGTATAGGTCAATATATTTTCTGCATGTTTTCTATCTGGTTTAAGTCATTTAAGTTTGACACAAACTTTTATATATATTTTTTAAATATATTTTATAATATATAATATATTTTATATAATATATATAATAAAAAATTAAAAAATACCATCTTTGAGAACTAACAATCAAATAAAAGCTAGAGAGTCAGGGAGAATCAAACATCCCATAAATTGGCCGGTCAGGTCACATGCCCATTGGTTTAGTTAGAATGTTTGAGCAGAGGAACAAAGCATTTGCCATGGCAACATGCATAGAATTGCAGAAAATTATCTTTAAAACTACAACATTTTCTCTACGCCGACCGAGACACCTTTCAACCTAATAGACTATGTCTATAAGACTATAAGGAAACTATCTACCAAATATATTAATTTTAAAATGTTGAGTACTTCTACTTGCCATTATAATTCACCTGATGACGAGATGTGAATCATTTTTTTGTTGCTAACATATGATGGGGGTCCCTGGGTCTGGGTCACCAGTTTACCTGGGAGGGGTCCCTGGATCTGGGTCACCAGTTTACCTGGGAGGGGTCCATGGGTCTGGGTCACCAGTTTACCTGGGAGGGGTCCATGGGTCTGGGTCACCAGTTTACCTGGGAGGGGTCCAGTTTACCTGGGAGGGGTCCCTGGGTCACCAGTTTACCTGGGAGGGGTCCCTGGGTCTGGGTCACCAGTTTACCTGGGAGGGGTCCATGGGTCTGGGTCACCAGTTTACCTGGGAGGGGTCCATGGGTCTGGGTCACCAGTTTACCTGGGAGGGGTCCATGGGTCTGGGTCACCAGTTTACCTGGGAGGGGTCCATGGGTCTGGGTCACCAGTTTACCTGGGAGGGGTCCATGGGTCTGGGTCACCAGTTTACCTGGGAGGGGTCCATGGGTCTGGGTCACCAGTTTACCTGGGAGGGGTCCTGGGTCTGGGTCAAAACCCCTGGCCTAGGCCAGTAGAGAAAGCATGGGTGGGTCACCAGTTTCCAGTTGGGGGGTCTTGTCCAGTGGGTCACGTTTACCTGGCACAGTCTGGGTCACCAGTTTACCTGGGAGGGTCCATGGGTCTGGGTCACCAGTTTCAGGTCCATGAGTCTGGGTAGAGTTTCTGTCAATGTCTGTCACCAGTTTACCTGGGAGGGGGTCCTGGGTTGCTGAGGTTGACACCAGTTTCCTTCCAGCCAGTTTACCTGGGAGGGGTCCCTACACTGCACTATGTGCCCATACCTGGGAGTCCATGGGTCTGGGTCAAGTTCACTGTTCAGAGATGGGAGGGGTACAAAGTTGGGTCTATAGGGACGGTCACCAGTTTACCTGGGATTGTCTGGGTCAAGTGGAGTGTTTCAGCTCAGTGGGAACTGGGAGGGGTGGGTCTGGGTCACCACCTGTTAGCAGCCCAAGGAACATGGTAGAGGAGTCCTGGGTCTTCACCAGTTTACCTGGGAAGGGTCTGGGTGCCAGTTTACCAGGGGTCCATGGGTCTGGGCCTGTTTCAGCCATGGGTCTGGGTCACCAGTTTACCTGGGAGGGGTCCATGGGTCTGGGAAACATGTATTTTACCTGGGAGGGGTCCATGTGGATCCTGTAACTGGGTCTACCAGTTTATTGGGTGCTATAGGTTCCAATGGTGTCCTAATCTAAATTCATGTTATTATCATGCAGTTGAGTTTACCTGGGAGGGGATGGGTCTGGGTCCCATAAACAGAGTTTACCTGGGAGGGGTCTCTGGGTCTGGGTCAAGTTTACACACACACACACACACACTGGATAATAACATATAAACCTGGGAGTCCATGGGTCTGGGTACCAGTTTAACCAGTCTGGGTCCCAGTTTTAAAACCTGGGAGGGGTCCATGGGTCTGGGTCACCAGAACCAGCCTCATATAAAACAGTCAGTCTCTGGGAACCAGTTTACCCCATGGGTCTATAAAACTGGGAGGGGTCCATGGGTCTCACCAGTTTACCTGGGAGGGGTCCATGGGTCCCCAGTTTATAAAACAGTTTACCTGGGAACCAGCCCCATATGGGAAAACAGTCAGTCTACCTGGGAGGGGTCCATGGGTCTGGGTCCCATATAAAACAGTCAGTCTACCTGGGAACCTGGGCCCCAGTTTATGGGTCTGGGTGAACCAGCCCCATATAAACCAGTTGGAAAAGCCCCTGGCCAGTCAGTCTATGAACCAGCCCCATGTAGCAAAACAGTTGGGGTCTTGAACCAGCCCCATATAAAACAGTCACCAGTCTATGAACCAGCCCCATATCAAAACAGTCAGTCTATGAACCAGCCCCATGCTAAAACAGTCAGTCTATGCAGGAACCAGCCCCATATAAAACAGTCAGTCTATGAACCAGCCCCATATAAAACAGTCAGTCTACCTGAACCAGCCCCATATAAAACAGTCCAGTCTCACCAGTTTACCAGCCCCATATAAAACAGTCAGTTTACCTGGGAACCATGGGCCACCAGTTTATAAAACAGTCAGTCTATGAACCAGCCCCATATAAAACAGTCAGTCTATGAACCAGCCCCATATAAAACAGTCAGTCTATGAACCAGCCCCAGGGTTAAAACAGTCAGTCTATTGGAATTTATATAGAAACAGTCAGTCTTGAACCAGCCCCATATAAAAGAGTTGGTGTCTATAGAACCAGTGCATTTTCCTAATCTAAAACATGTTATCTATCACCAGCCCCAGATAACAGGTCTAGAACCAGCCCCATATAAAACAGTTCAGTCAGAGATGAACCAGCCCCATATAACAACAGTCAGTCTATGAACCAGCCCCATATAAAATAAAACAGTCTATGAACCAGCCCCATATAAAACAGTCAGTCTATGAACCAGCCCCATATAAAACAGTCAGTCTATGAACCAGCCCCATATAAAACAGTCAGTCTATGAACCAGCCCCATATAAAACAGTCAGTCTATGAACCAGCCCCATATAAAACAGTCAGTCTATGAACCAGCCCCATATAAAAACAGTCTATGAACCACCCCATATAAAACAGTCAGTCTATGAACCAGCCCCATATAAAACAGTCAGTCTATGAACCAGCCCCATATAAAACAGTCAGTCTATGAACCAGCCCCATATAAAACAGTCAGTCTATGAACCAGCCCCATATAAAACAGTCAGTCTATGAACCAGCCCCATATAAAACAGTCAGTCTATGAACCAGCCCCATATAAAACAGTCAGTCTATGAACCAGCCCCATATAAACCAGTCAGTCTATGAACCAGCCCCATATAAAACAGTCAGTCTATGAACCAGCCCCATATAAAACAGTCTATGAACCAGCCCCATATAAAACAGTCAGTCTATGAACCAGCCCCATATAAAACAGTCAGTCTATGAACCAGCCCCATATAAAACAGTCAGTCTATGAACCAGCCCCATATAAAACAGTCAGTCTATGAACCAGCCCCATATAAAACAGTCAGTCTATGAACCAGCCCCATATAAAACAGTCAGTCTATGAACCAGCCCCATATAAAACAGTCAGTCTATGAACCAGCCCCATATAAAACAGTCAGTCTATGAACCAGCCCCATATAAACCAGTCAGTCTATGAACCAGCCCCATATAAACCAGTCTATGAACCAGCCCCATATAAACCAGTCAGTCTATGAACCAGCCCCATATAAACCAGTCAGTCTATGAACCAGCCCCATATAAACCAGTCAGTCTATGAACCAGCCCCATATAAACCAGTCAGTCTATGAACCAGCCCCATATAAACCAGTCAGTCTATGAACCAGCCCCATATAAACCAGTCAGTCTATGAACCAGCCCCATATAAACCAGTCAGTCTATGAACCAGCCCCATATAAACCAGTCAGTCTATGAACCAGCCCCATATAAACAGTCAGTCTATGAACCAGCCCCATATAAACCAGTCAGTCTATGAACCAGCCCCATATAAACCAGTCAGTCTATGAACCAGCCCCATATAAACCAGTCTATGAACCAGCCCCATATAAACCAGTCAGTCTATGAACCTCATATAAACAGATATATTTTGGATAGAGCTATAGTAGTATTCAGACACCAGCTGGATCGGCTGGTAGATTATATCATCTTAGTTTGTTTTCAGTTCAGAATCAGATGGAACAAGATAAGACCAGAACAGAGAGAGATAGAAATTTATAGAGAGAACGAGAGTGTGAGGTGAAACCCCACCTCTTTAAGGAATACCTAGGATAGGATAAGTAATCCCTCTCACCCCCCCTAAGTTTTAGATGCACTATTGTTAAGTGACTGTCCCACTGGATGTCATAAGGTGAATGCACCAATTTGTAAGTCGCTCTGGATAAGAGCGTCTGCTAAATGACTTAAATGTAAATGTAAATGTATGGTGGGGGTGGAGCTTAGGCTCATATCTGAACTCTGATTCAAAACTTAAGCAAACAAAAGATGTATGAGAACGCCCTTATTCTCACCAGCCTACTATATGCTGCGTGTGTCTTTCCTCTGTGTGTGTGTGTGTGTGTGTGTGTGTGTGTGTGTGTGTGTGTGTGTGTGTGTGTGTGTGTGTGTGTGTGTGTGTGTGTGTGTGTGTGTGTGTGTGTGTGTGTGTGTGTGTGTGTGTGTGTGTGTGTGTGTGTGTGTGTGTGTGTGTGTGTGTGCCTGTGTTTGCCTGCATGCCAGTATCTCTTGTCTCTTTCCCTCTAAGTACATACATACACTGAGTGTACAAAACATTAAGAACACCTTCCTAATATTGAGTTTAACCAGGTCTCCTCCCCTTCATCTACACTGATTGAAGTGGATTTAACAAGTGACATCAATAAGGGATCATATCTTTCACCTGGATTCCCCTGGTCAGTCTGTGTCATGGAAAGAGCAGGTGTTCATAATGTTTTGTACACTCAATATACATACAGTACACACACACTATTTTCTACATTGTAGAATAACAGTGAATACATCAAATCTATGAAATAACACATATGGAATCAGGAAGTAACCAAAAAAGTGTTAAACAAATCATAATAGATTTGAGATTCTTCTTTGCAGCAATTGGACCATGGAGGCCTGATTCACGCAGTCTCCTCTGAACACTTGATGTTTTCTGAGGTGCAGTTAATTGCCGAATTCTGACGCTGGTAACTCTAATGAACTTATCCTCGGCAGCAGAGGTAACTCTGGGTCTTCCTTTCCTGTGGCGGTCCTCACGAGAGCCAGTTTCATCATAGCGCTTGACTACACTTGGAAAAACTTTAAAAGTTCCCTGATTGACTCTCTGTCCCTCTCTCCCAGGTGCTCAGACCCAGCCATGCGGGGTTAAAGTCAGCGGTGCGGGGGTCCGGGGGGTGCGGGGGTCCGTGTGTGTACGAGGCAGTGCCAGACGGGGGCTGGGGCTGGGCGGTGGCTGTGGCCTTCTTCTTCGTTGAGGTGTTTACTTACGGGACCATCAAGTCTCTGGGGGTGTTCCTCGAGGACCTCATGACAGAGTTTGGGGAGAGCAACAGCAGAGTATCCTGGGTCATCGCAATCTGCGTCTTCATCGTCACATTCACAGGTGGGTCAGAGAGCCTCTTAGTCATAATCACAGGTGAGTCAGAGAGCCTCTTAGTCATAATCACAGGTGGGTCAGAGAGCCTCTTAGTCATCATAATCACAGGTGGGTCAGAGAGCCTCTTAGTCATCCTCACAGGTGGGTCAGAGAGCCTCTTAGTCATAATCACAGGTGAGTCAGAGAGCCTCTTAGTCATAATCACAGGTGGGTCAGAGAGCCTCTTAGTCATCCTCACAGGTGGGTCAGAGAGCCTCTTAGTCATAATCACAGGTGGGTCAGAGAGCCTCTTAGTCATAATCACAGGTGGGTCAGAGAGAGCCTCTTAGTCATAATCACAGGTGGGTCAGAGAGCCTCTTAGTCATAATCACAGGTGGGTCAGAGAGCCTCTTAGTCTTCATCACAGGTGGTTCAGAGAGCCTCTTAGTCATCATAATCACAGGTGGCTCAGAGAGAGCCTCTTAGTCATCATAATCACAGGTGGGTCAGAGAGCCTCTTAGTCATAATCACAGGTGGGTCAGAGAGCCTCTTAGTCATAATCACAGGTGGGTCAGAGAGCCTCTTAGTCATAATCACAGGTGGGTCAGAGAGAGCCTCTTAGTCATAATCACAGGTGGGTCAGAGAGAGCCTCTTAGTCATCATAATCACAGGGGGTTCAGAGAGCCTCTTAGTCATCATAATCACAGGTGGGTCAGAGAGCCTCTTAGTCATAATCACAGGTGGGTCAGAGAGCCTCTTAGTCATAATCACAGGTGGGTCAGAGAGCCTCTTAGTCATAATCACAGGTGGCTCAGAGAGCCTCTTAGTCATAATCACAGGTGGCTCAGAGAGAGCCTCTTAGTCATCATAATCACAGGTGGGTCAGAGAGCCTCTTAGTCATCATAATCACAGGTGGGTCAGAGAGCCTCTTAGTCATAATCACAGGTGGCTCAGAGAGAGCCTCTTAGTCATCATAATCACAGGTGGGTCAGAGAGTCTCTTAGTCATAATCACAGGTGGCTCAGAGAGAGCCTCTTAAAACCTCGTAGGGATCTCTTAAAGTGCCAATCCCTTTAGTGGGATTGATTTGACAACATCCGGTGAAATAGCAGAGCGCCAAATTCAAACTTACAGATATATCAATATTCAACATTCATGAAAATACAAGTGTAATACATCAAAATAAAGCTTAGCTACGTGTTAATCCAGCCACTGTGTCAGATTTCAAAAAGGCTTTACGGTGAAAGCAAACCATGGGATTACCTGAGGACAGCGCCCCCGCATACAAACTCATGAAAATCATTTTTCAACCAGGCAGGTGCGACACAAAAGTAAGAAATAACGATATAATAAGTGCCTTACCTTTGAAGATCTTCTTTTTGTAATCCCAAATGTCTCAGTGACAGAATGAACGGTCGTTTTGTTCGATAAATTCCTTCTTTATGTCCCCAAAATGTCCATTCATTTGGCGCGTTTGATTCAGAAATACAGCGGTTCCAACTCGCCCAACATGACTACAAAGTATCTAATTAGTTACCTGTAAACTCGGTCCAAACATTTCAAACAACGTTCCTAATCCGACCTCAGGTAACTCCTAATCCAACCTCAGGTAAATCCTAATCCAACCTCAGGTAAATCCTAATCCAACCTCAGGTAAATCCTAATCCAACCTCAGGTAAATCCTAATCCAACCTCAGGTAACTCCTAATCCGACCTCAGGTAAATCCTAATCTAATCTCAGGTATCCTAAAATGTAAATAATCAATACATTTTTAGACAGGATAATCGGTTTCCAATACCGAAGGAAAATAAAACGGAGCGCGCTTCCTGTTCAAGCGCAACAAAATAGTCGGGACCTTCAGAGTGACACATGGAATGAATAGCACTACTTCTTCATTTCTCAAAGGAAAAACATCTACCAATCCCATAGAAAACCATTGGAAAATCCTATGACCTCAATTTTTTCCCCCCTGGATGGTTTGTCCTCGGGGTTTCGCCTGCCAAATCAGTTCTGTTATACTCACAGACATCATTTTAACCGTTTTAGAAACTTTAGACTGTTTTCTATCCAAATCTACCAATTATATGCATCTCCTAGCTTCTGGGTCTGAGTAACAGGCAGTTTACTTTGGGCACGCTTTTCATCCGGACATCAAAATACTGCCCCCTAGCCTTAGGAAGTGTTAATCATCATCTTCACAGGTCTAAGATCAGAGTAGCAGTGCTGATCTAGGAATAGTTTTGCCTTTTAGATCATAATGGATCAGATTTTTATGCACAGGGGTCCTGATCCTAGATTAGCACTCGTATAAGAGGCTTTATGGGCCAGTAAATCTGTGTGAACAGTATTGAGACACAGAATCTGTCCTATTCACTGAACTGTGTCAATCAACTACTTCATTAAATAGTGTATAAGGTTAATGAAAAACATGTCTATAGTAAAACTAACAGTCCTCTCCTCTCTCCTCTCTCCTCTTCCCCCTCTCTCCTCTCTCCTCTCTCTCCTTTTCCCCCTCTCTCCTCTCTCTCCTCTCTCCTCTTCCCCCTCTCTCTCTCCTCTCTCTCTCTCTCTCTCTCTCCTCTCTCTCCTCTCTCTCTCTCTCCTCTTCCTCCTCTCTCCTCTCTCCTCTTCCCCCTCTCTCTCCTCTTCCCCCTCTCCCTCTCTCCTCTCTCTCCCTCTCTCCTCTCTCTCCCTCTCTCCTCTCTCCTCTTCCCCCTCTCTCTCTCCCCCTCTCCTCTCTCCCCCTCTCTCTCCTCTCTCTCTCCTCTCTCTCCTCTCTCCTCTCTCTCCTCTTCCCCCTCTCACTCCTCTTCCCCCACTCCCCTCCCCCTCTCCCTCCCCCTCTCTCTCCTCTCTCCTCTTCCCCTCTCTCCCCTTCCCCTCTCTCTCCTCTTCCCCCTCTCTCTCCTCTTCCCCCTCTCTCTCCTCTTCCCCCTCTCTCTCCTCTTCCCCCTCTCACTCCTCTTCCCCCTCTCTCCTCTTCCCCCTCTCCCCTTCTCTCCCTCTCTCTCTCTCTCTCCTCCCCCCTCCTCTTCCCCTCCCCTCCCCCTCTCTCCTCTTCCCTCTTCCCCCTCTCTCCCTCTCCCTCCTCTTCCCCCTCTCTCCTCTCCCCCCTCCCCCTCTCCTCTCTCACCCTCTCTCTCCCTCTCCTTCCTCTTCCCCCTCTCTCTCCCTCTTCCGTCCTCTTCCCCCTCTCTCCTCTCCCCCTCCCCCTCTCCTCTCTCACCCTCTCTCCCCCTCTTCCCCCTCTCCCCTTCCCTCTCTCTCCTCTCTCCCTCCCTCTCCTCTTCCCCCTCTCTCCCCCCCCCTCTCTCCCCCTCCAGCCCCTCTGTCCTCGGTGCTCAGTAACCGGTTTGGGTACCGTCCCGTAGTGATGTTGGGGGGTTTTCTGGTCAGTCTGGGTACCATCAGCTCTGCTTTCGTCTCCTCCATCAACGAGATGTATGTCACCATCGGTATCGTCTCAGGTAACGAGCTAACTACTACACACACACACACACACACACACACACACACACACACACACACACACACACACACACACACACACACACACACACACACACACACACACACACACACACACACACACACACACACACACACACACACACACACACACACACACACACACACACACACACACACACACACACACACACACACACACTGGAAAGATCTGAATGAAACAAGGGACTCCTAGCAGTGCATGAGGCTGACTGATCGATGTCTGTCTCTTCCTGACCCGGCCTGTGTTTGTGGGGTAAAAACTCCCAACCCCACTGTCAAAGCTGTATTCACTTCAGATCGATTTGAATGCAACGTGTGGCATCAATGAGGCCTAAACTCCCCCATCTTGAGTCTGTAGGACAGATTTACACAACAGAAAAAGAACAATTCCCAAAATTGTCCAAAATAAACCAATATTTCCTTTCAGATCTGATACAAATGACTTTTCTTTTACAGAACGAAACACTGCTAGCTGTCCCACGAAATAACTCTTCACCTTCCTTTAGAAAACAGACTGCTAGCTGTCCCTGCTAGCTGTCCCACTAAACAACTCTTCACCTTCCTTTATAAAACAGACTGCTAGCTGTCCCATTAAATAACTCTTCACCTTCCTTTAGAAAACAGACAGCAGCAACTTAACAACCTCTGTCTTCTCTCTTCTTGTCTTTGTTTTTTAACTACGTCCTCTTTCAGCAGTCACCACGACAACAAGCCCGAGTGACCTATCAACCCTGACCTCTTGACATCAGGGTGACCTGTGAACCCTGACCTCTGACCTCTGACCCCTGACCTTGCTGCAGTGCCCGTGGCTGTCACACACCTCTGTGTGTCCTCTGCTGGACCAATGATGTGTATATATCTAAGACATGGGACTGAAACGTGAAACCGTCAGCAGCATTTTGCACAGTGACTGTATTCACTTTGTAAACGTTACTTGACATGATCTTGATGACAAGGTACTCCTGTAATCCGTGTTTTCATGTGGTTTTGGTTTCATGTTACTCATGTGATTTCCAGATTGCGTATATACAATAACAGGTGTTTGTGGTTTTGTAATGTGTCCAGGTCTGGGGTACTGCCTGGCCTTCCTGCCCACCATCACCATCCTGTCCCAGTACTTCAGCAGTAGGAGGTCCCTGGTCACCGCCCTGGCCTCCTCAGGGGAGTCCTTCGCCATGTTTGTCTTCGCACCAGGTACGTTGCGGTTTCATGTGGGCCCAAATGGTACCCTATTCCCTACATAGTGCACTACTTTTTTTTACCAGGGCCCAATGATGCCCTATTCCCTACATAGTGCACTACTTTTTACCAGGACCCAATGATACCCTATTCCCTTTTTATAGTGCACTACTTTTTTTACCAGGACCCAATGATACCCTATTCCCTTTTTATAGTGCACTACTTTTTTACCAGGGCCCAATGATACCCTATTCCCTACATAGTGCACTACTTTTTACCAGGACCCAATGATACCCTATTCCCTTTTTATAGTGCACTACTTTTTTACCAGGGCCCAATGATACCCTATTCCCTACATAGTGCACTACTTTTTACCAGGGCCCAATGATACCCTATTCCCTATATAGTGCACTACTTTTTACCAGGGTCCAATGATACCCTATTCCCTATATAGTGCACTACTTTTGACCAGGGCCCATAGGGTGTAGGGTGCTATATAGGGAATAGGGTGCCATTTCATACACAGACTAATGAATCTCAAAAGGCAGATATAGTGATACTGTTCTATAAATAATACCTGAAACACTGTGGAGGAGGGTAAAGAAACAGGCCTTTTAAATGTCTCTAACAGTCATTAAACATCTCCTCTCCTGTAGCCTTCATGGCCTTGAAGGAGATCATCGGCTGGCGCCACTGCCTCGTCGTCATCGGTCTCATGCAGGCCTCCGTGATTGGCTGCGGCGCTCTGCTTCGACCAATCATCATCCGACCTGACCAGGAAGTGTCAGGGGAGGTGTCCAATAAGGAGAAGCTGTCCGTTAAGCTGCAGACGGTCTACGAGCTGGAGAATGAGGACACCCAGACCAACGTTAGCTCGGGGGAGTCTGAGGACTCGGGGGATTCTGGGGTCACCTCTCTGTCCGCCTCCAGTGCTGACCTCCGGGCCGCCACAGCCGCACAGGACCCCTCAGAGACCCGGGCCCTCATGGAGGACCAGGAGGAGAAGAACCAGGGGGGACAGGCAGCCCTTGGAACCCCACTGAATCAGCTGGAGGCTGGGGAGAAAGAGCAGGGTGAGGTGGGTCCCCTTGTCCAACCCTCCAAACTTCTAGACTTTTCTGTGTTGAAAGATGGATCGTTCATCTGCTACTCTCTGTTCGGTCTCTTCGCCACGCTGGGGTTCTTCGCCCCGTCTCTCTACATCATAGAGCTCAGTAAGAGCCGCGGCGTCCACCCAGAGAAGTCGGCCTACATGCTCTCTGTAATGGCGGTGTCCGAGGTCTGCGGGCGCCTGTCCATTGGGGTCATTTTAAACAAGGTGCGGATGCGTAAGACCCAGGTGCTTCTGGGATGTGTAGTTCTGCTGTGTCTGGTGCTGCTTGCCTTCACCCAGGTGACTGAGTTCTGGGGCCTGGCAGCCTGCTGCTGTCTCTATGGCTTCCTGATGGGCACCGTGGGCTCTACACACATCCCCATGCTGGCAGAGGACGACGTGGTGGGCATAGACAGGATGCCCTCGTCCGTGGGGGTCTATGTGTGTATCCAGAGCTTTGCTGGGTTGGCTGGACCACCGCTGGGGGGTAAGAGACTCTAGATGGTTAACTCTGTCTGGATCTTAGTCTTCTCTCCGTTACTCCCTCTCTCCCTTTCTTCTTCTCTTTCTTCTTCTCTCCCTCTCTCTGTTACTCCCTCTCTCCCTTTCTACTTCTCTCCCTCTCTCCTTTCCCTCTCTCCCTTTCTTCTTCTCTCCCTCTCTCCGTTACTCCCTCTCTCCCTTTCTTCTTCTCTCCCTCTCTCCGTTACTCCCTCTCTCCCTTTCTTCTTCTCTCCCTCTCTCCGTTACTCCCTCTCTCCCTTTCTTCTTCCGTTACTCCATCTCTCCGTTACTCCCTCTCCCTCCGTTACTCCCTCTCTCCATCTCTCCGTTACTCCATCTCTCCGTTACTCCCTCCCTCCGTTACTCCCTCTCTCCATCTCTCCGTTACTCCATCTCTCCGTTACTCCCTCTCTCCGTTACTCCCTCTCTCTCCATCTCTCTGTTACTCCATCTCTCCATTACTCCCTCTCTCCATCTCTCCGTTACTCCATCTCTCTCTCCTCTCCGTTACTCCTCTCTCTCTCTCTCGTTACTCTCTCCTCTCTCTCCATCTCTCTCTCTCTCTCAGTCCCTCCCTCATTGAATATCTTTCTTTGTGAATCCTTTCATTGTCTGTAATCCTCTTTTGAACCCATCTAGAAGGTTTTGTTTGCTGCTGCACCAACCTGATGATCTTGAAGGGTCTTGGCAGATCTTTAGGCGTCTCTGACTTTGCCTCCTGTGTTTTCTCCCCAGGCCTGTTGGTGGACAAGACCCAGAACTATGGCTCAGCCTTCTACTCCTGTGCTGTGGGAATGGGCCTGGGCGCCATCTTCCTCGCCATGGTGGGGCCTGCCAAGTCTGGCCTCTGCCACCGCGGGAAGACGAGAAAACAGGAGGAGGAAGGAGGAGAGGAGAGAGGAGGAGGAGAGGAGGAGGAGAAGGTTTCTCAGGACAGTGGATCAACAGATTATCTAGATGTTGATCTGGTTGAGGAGACCAGTCCGGCTAAATGGTCCCCAAAACAGGAGACCAACGCGGTCTGAACGCGGTTGAATAGCTTAGACAGAACCACAACCAGGCCTCCTTTGGATGTTCTGAACTCAATGGGACGACCTGGTTAAATAAAGGTTGACTATAAATACATGACAGCGTTTTGCCGACCGCTGAATGGAGAACAAACACGCTGCCTAACTGACCGACCAAGGAGAACCTCGACCACTAGATAATCACAGGTGGTTAGAATGGAGAGCAAACACCAACCATCTAGCAAATAAGAGAACACACACGCTGTCAAACATGCTACTGAGAGACTGAGTGCTGGACAATCATCTCTGTGGTACAGAATGTACACACACACACACACACACACACACACACACACACACACACACACACACACACACACACACACACACACACACACACACACACACACACACACACACACACACACACACACACACACACACAGCTTTGTTCACCCTCTCAGATGTCATTCACATACACTTGCATTGCAGCGAACAACTGTCTTAGGTGCATCATTCCTATTGACCAAGTCTCTCTCCTCAGAGTCAACCAAACTCCATGCATGGCTGAGACACAGGCGTTTAACATGATTACCGCTCTGTCAGTAGTTGATATAACCATGATACGACCTCTGTTCATAGTTATAACCATGATATGACCTCTCTGTTAGTAGTTATAACCATGATATGACCTCTCTGTTAGTAGTTATAACCATGATATGACCTCTGTTCATAGTTATAACCATGATATGACCTCTGTTCATAGTTATAACCATGATATGACCTCTGTTAGTAGTTATAACCATGATATGACCTCTCTGTTAGTAGTTATAACCATGATATGACCTCTGTTCATAGTTATAACCATGATATGACCTCTCTGTTAGTAGTTATAACCATGATACGACCTCTGTTCATAGTTATAACCATGATACGACCTCTGTTCATAGTTATAACCATGATATGACCTCTCTGTTAGTAGTTATAACCATGATATGACCTCTGTTCATAGTTATAACCATGATATGACCTCTGTTCATAGTTATAACCATGATACGACCTCTGTTCATAGTTATAACCATGATATGACCTCTCTGTTCATAGTTATAACCATGATACGACCTCTGTTCATAGTTATAACCATGATATGACCTTCCTGTTCATAGTTATAACCATGATATGACCTTCCTGTTCATAGTTATAACCATGATAACCACTCTGTTCATAGTTATAACCATGATATGACCTTCCTGTTCATAGTTATAACCATGATACGACCACTCTGTTCATAGTTATAACCATGATATGACCTGTTCATAGTTATAACCATGATACGACCTCTGTTCATAGTTATAACCATGATATGACCTTCCTGTTCATAGTTATAACCATGATATGACCTTCCTGTTCATAGTTATTCTGTTCATAGTTATAACCATGATATGACCTTCCTGTTCATAGTTATAACCATGATATGACCTTCCTGTTCATAGTTATAACCATGATACGACCTCTGTTCATAGTTATAACCATGATATGACCTTCCTGTTCATAGTTATAACCATGATACGACCTCTGTTCATAGTTATAACCATGATATGACCTTCCTGTTCATAGTTATAACCATGATACGACCTTCCTGTTCATAGTTATAACCATGATACGACCTCTGTTCATAGTTATAACCATGATACGACCTCCGTTCATAGTTATAACCATGATACGACCTTCCTGTTCATAGTTATAACCATGATATGACCTCTCGGGTTCATAGTTATAACCATGATATGACCTCTCGGGTTCATAGTTATAACCATGACATGACCCCTCTCTTCATAGTTATAACCATGATATGACCTCTCTGTTCATAGCTATAACCACGATGACTGTTTCTCTGTCTCAACCCCTCAGTTGATGCCAAAGGCCTGGTAGTAACAGGCCAAGTCCTGTCTTTATATCGATTTACTATTATTAGGGTTGAATCTGAATGACTACTGTTATCCAAACACAATACCACCACAGTATTCTGCACAGCCTGTGCACGGTATGTATTCATCAACAGTCTACTTCATGTACCTATGTGATGTATAAATGTGATTATAAAAGTACCAAATAAGGCCGTAGGTGAAACTAAAGACGTATGGATTACAGTGTGAATGACGAGCTGTTTCAATGCTGTGGATCACTGCTTTATATGTCAATCAATCAAACAATCAATCAATCAAAGCTTTTATTTATATTGTGTTTATTGAAATAAAATAAAAATATATATAAACGCATTTGAAGCCAAGGCCACAGTGACGAGACAAAACTTCCTAGGTAGGTAGAGGTGGAGATTTGACTACGAAAGTGTTGATTCCTCGACTCCTTTTGATCGTCGACTCCGAAAACACCCTGGAGTCTTTCACCGCCATATTAGGCAGGTAAAGACCTTGAGACAAGGAGAGAGGCCGATCTCCCTCAGACTGGCCTAAATGCCCTACCCAAAGACTCTCAGTCACTCAGACCTCTTGCACCGAGATACAGGATCTTAGACCGCTGGTCCACTGGGGAGTTCTATCATCTCTGCTGCAACACTCTCTGCTGATCAGCTTTTTAAAAATTGATTAAATTGATGTTTATAACAAATGAACATTTGAACACGTGTCCATGTATTCATTCTATTGAGGGAGGCATATATACATATACATACATTCAGATTCAGACAGTATTCAGACGGTATTCAGTCAGTATTCAGACGGTATTCAGACGGTATTCAGACAGTATTCAGACGGTATTCAGACGGTATTCAGACAGTATTCAGACAGTATTCAGACAGTATTCAGACAGTATTCAAACAGTATTCAGAACAGTATTCAGACGGTATTCAGACGGTATTCAAACAGTATTCAGACAGTATTCAAACAGTATTCAGACAGTATTCAGACGGTATTCAGACGGTATTCAGACAGTATTCAGATGGTATTCAGTATTCAGACGGTATTCAGACGGTATTCAGACGGTATTCAGACAGTATTCAGACGGTATTCAGACAGTATTCAGACGGTATTCAGACAGTATTCAGACAGCACTCAAACAGTATTCAGACAGTATTCAGACGGTACTCAAACAGTACTCAAACAGTATTCAGACAGTATTCAGACGGTACTCAGACAGTATTCAGACAGTACTCAGACAGTATTCAGACGGTATTCAGACAGTATTCAGACAGTATTCAGACGGTATTCAGACAGTACTCAGACAGTATTCAGACAGTATTCAGACGGTACTCAGACAGTATTCAGACAGTACTCAGACAGTATTCAGACAGTATTCAGACAGTATTCAGACGGTATTCAGACAGTATTCAGACGGTATTCAGACGGTATTCAGACGGTATTCAGACGGTATTCAGACGGTATTCAGACCCCTTTTTCCACATTGTGTTACGTTACAGCTTTACTCTAAAATGGATTAAATATTTTAAAAAGTACACTCAATCTGCACACAATACCCCATAATGACAAAGCGAAAACAGGTTTTTAGACATTTTTGCTAATGTATTAATAATAAAAAACAGAAATAGTTTATTTACATAAGTATTCAGACCCTTTGCTATGATACTTGAAATTGAGCTCAGGTACATCCTGTTTCCATTGATCATCCTTGAGATGTTTCTACAACTTGATTGGAGTCCACCTGTGGTCAATTCAATTGATTGGACGTGATTTGGAAGGGCACACACCTGTCTATATAAGGTCCCGCCAAGATTGAACTCTTTGGCCCGAATGCCAAGCGTCATGTCTGGACGAAACCTGGCACCATCCCTACGGTGAAGCATGGTGGTGGTGGCAGCATCATGCTGTGGGGATGTTTTTCAGCGGCGGGGACTGGGAGACTAATCAGGATCGAGAGAAAGATGAATGGAGCGAAGAACAGAGATCCTTGATGAAAACCTGCTCCAGAGCAGACTGGGGCAAAGGTTCACCTTCCAACAGGACAATGACCCTAAGCACACAGACAAGAAACGCAGAAGTGGCTTTGGGACAAGTCACAATCTCAAGTATCAGAGCAAAGGGTCTGAATCCTTACGTAGAATAAGGCTGTAACGTAACGTAAATGTGGAAAAAGTCAAGGGGTCTGAATACTTTCAGAATACACTGTACTTACTGGACGAGAGAAAGACATCAAGAGAGAGAGGAAGAGAGAGTCTGTCAGTGTTGAGAGAGAGAGGAAGAGAGAGTCTGTCAGTGTTGAGAGAGAGAGAGGAAGAGAGAGTCTGTCAGTGTTGACAGAGAGGAAGAGAGAGTCTGTCAGTGTTGAGAGAGAGAGAGGAAGAGAGAGTCTGTCAGTGTTGAGAGAGAGAGAGAGGAAGAGAGTCTGTCAGTGTTGAGAGAGGAAGAGAGAGGAAGAGAGAGTCTGTCAGTGTTGAGAGAGAGAGAGAAGAGAGAGAGGAAGAGAGAGAGGAAGAGAGAGGAAGAGAGAGTCTGTCAGTGTTGAGAGAGAGAGGAAGAGAGAGGAAGAGAGAGGAAGAGAGAGTCTGTCAGTGTTGAGAGAGGAAGAGAGAGGAAGAGAGAGTCTGTCAGTGTTGAGAGAGAGAGGAAGAGAGAGGAAGAGAGAGAGGAAGAGAGAGTATGTCAGTGTTGAGAGAGAGAGGAAGAGAGAGTCTGTCAGTGTTGAGAGAGAGAGGAAGAGAGAGTGTCAGTGTTGAGAGAGAGAGGAAGAGAGAGGAAGAGAGAGGAAGAAAGAGTCTGTCAGTGTTGAGAGAGAGAGGAAGAGAGAGGAAGAGAGAGTCTGTCAGTGTTGAGAGAGAGGAAGAGAGAGGAAGAGAGAGTCTGTCAGTGTTGAGAGAGAGGAAGAGAGAGTCTGTCAGTGTTGAGAGAGAGGAAGAGAGAGTCTGTCAGTGTTGAGAGAGAGAGGAAGAGAGAGTCTGTCAGTGTTGAGAGAGAGGAAGAGAGAGGAAGAGAGAGTCTGTCAGTGTTGAGAGAGAGAGGAAGAGAGAGTCTGTCAGTGTTGAGAGAGAGAGGAAGAGAGAGTCTGTCAGTGTTGAGAGAGAGGAAGAGAGAGGAAGAGAGAGTCTGTCAGTGTTGAGAGAGAGAGGAAGAGAGAGTCTGTCAGTGTTGAGAGAGAGGAAGAGAGAGTCTGTCAGTGTTGAGAGAGAGAGAGGAAGAGAGAGTCTGTCAGTGTTGAGAGAGAGAGAGGAAGAGAGAGTCTGTCAGTGTTGAGAGAGAGGAAGAGAGAGGAAGAGAGAGTCTGCCAGTGTTGAGAGAGAGAGGAAGAGAGAGGAAGAGAGAGTCTGTCAGTGTTGAGAGAGAGGAAGAGAGAGTCTGTCAGTGTTGAGAGAGAGGAAGAGAGAGGAAGAGAGAGTCTGTCAGTGTTGAGAGAGAGAGGAAGAGAGAGTCTGTCAGTGTTGAGAGAGAGGAAGAGAGAGTCTGTCAGTGTTGAGAGAGAGAGGAAGAGAGAGTCTGTCAGTGTTGAGAGAGAGAGAGGAAGAGAGAGTCTGTCAGTGTTGAGAGAGAGGAAGAGAGAGGAAGAGAGAGTCTGCCAGTGTTGAGAGAGAGAGGAAGAGAGAGGAAGAGAGAGTCTGTCAGTGTTGAGAGAGAGAGGAAGAGAGAGGAAGAGAGAGTCTGTCAGTGTTGAGAGAGAGGAAGAGAGAGGAAGAGAGTCTGTCAGTGTTGAGAGAGAGAGGAAGAGAGAGTCTGTCAGTGTTGAGAGAGAGAGGAAGAGAGAGTCTGTCAGTGTTGAGAGAGAGGAAGAGAGAGGAAGAGAGAGTCTGTCAGTGTTGAGAGAGAGAGGAAGAGAGAGTCTGTCAGTGTTGAGAGAGAGGAAGAGAGAGGAAGAGAGAGTCTGTCAGTGTTGAGAGAGAGAGGAAGAGAGAGTCTTTCAGTGTTGAGAGAGAGGAAGAGAGAGGAAGAGAGAGTCTGTCAGTGTTGAGAGAGAGAGGAAGAGAGAGGAAGAGAGAGTCTGTCAGTGTTGAGAGAGAGGAAGAGAGAGGAAGAGAGAGGAAGAGAGAGTCTGTCAGTGTTGAGAGAGAGGAAGAGAGAGTCTGTCAGTGTTGAGAGAGAGAGGAAGAGAGAGTCTGTCAGTGTTGAGAGAGTCTGTCAGTGTTGAGAGAGAGAGAGGAAGAGAGAGTCTGTCAGTGTTGAGAGAGAGGAAGAGAGAGGAAGAGAGAGAGGAAGAGAGAGGAAGAGAGAGTCTGTCAGTGTTGAGAGAGAGAGGAAGAGAGAGGAAGAGAGAGAGGAAGAGAGAGGAAGAGAGAGTCTGTCAGTGTTGGAAGAGAGAGGAAGAGAGAGAGGAAGAGAGAGGAAGAGAGAGAGGAAGAGAGAGTCTGTCAGTGTTGAGAGAGAGAGTCTGTCAGTGTTGAGAGAGGGAGAGGAAGAGAGAGTCTGTCAGTGTTGAGAGAGAGAGGAAGAGAGAGGAAGAGAGAGGAAGAAAGAGTCTGTCAGTGTTGAGAGAGAGAGGAAGAGAGAGGAAGAGAGAGTCTGTCAGTGTTGAGAGAGAGGAAGAGAGAGGAAGAGAGAGTCTGTCAGTGTTGAGAGAGAGGAAGAGAGAGTCTGTCAGTGTTGAGAGAGAGGAAGAGAGAGTCTGTCAGTGTTGAGAGAGAGGAAGAGAGAGTCTGTCAGTGTTGAGAGAGAGGAAGAGAGAGGAAGAGAGAGTCTGTCAGTGTTGAGAGAGAGAGGAAGAGAGAGTCTGTCAGTGTTGAGAGAGAGAGGAAGAGAGAGTCTGTCAGTGTTGAGAGAGAGAGAGGAAGAGAGAGTCTGTCAGTGTTGAGAGAGAGAGGAAGAGAGAGTCTGTCAGTGTTGAGAGAGAGGAAGAGAGAGTCTGTCAGTGTTGAGAGAGAGAGAGGAAGAGAGAGTCTGTCAGTGTTGAGAGAGAGAGAGGAAGAGAGAGTCTGTCAGTGTTGAGAGAGAGGAGAGAGAGGAAGAGAGAGTCTGCCAGTGTTGAGAGAGAGAGGAAGAGAGAGGAAGAGAGAGTCTGTCAGTGTTGAGAGAGAGGAAGAGAGAGTCTGTCAGTGTTGAGAGAGAGGAAGAGAGAGTCTGAGAGAGAGGAGAGAGAGAGAGGGAAGAGTCTGTCAGTCTGTCAGTGTTGAGAGAGTCTGTCAGTGGAAGAGAAGAGAGAGTCTGTCAGTGTTGAGAGAGAGAGGAAGAGAGAGTCTGTCAGTGTTGAGAGAGAGAGAGGAAGAGAGAGTCTGTCAGTGTTGAGAGAGAGGAGAGAGAGGAAGAGAGAGTCTGTCAGTGTTGAGAGAGAGAGGAAGAGAGAGGAAGAGAGAGTCTGTCAGTGTTGAGAGAGAGAGGAAGAGAGAGGAAGAGAGAGTCTGTCAGTGTTGAGAGAGAGGAAGAGAGAGGAAGAGAGTCTGTCAGTGTTGAGAGAGAGAGGAAGAGAGAGTCTGTCAGTGTTGAGAGAGAGAGGAAGAGAGAGTCTGTCAGTGTTGAGAGAGAGGAAGAGAGAGGAAGAGAGAGTCTGTCAGTGTTGAGAGAGAGAGGAAGAGAGAGTCTGTCAGTGTTGAGAGAGAGGAAGAGAGAGGAAGAGAGAGTCTGTCAGTGTTGAGAGAGAGAGGAAGAGAGAGTCTTTCAGTGTTGAGAGAGAGGAAGAGGAGAGAGGAGAGAGAGAGTCTGTCAGTGTTGAGAGAGAGAGGAAGAGAGAGTCTGTCAGTGTTGAGAGAGAGGAAGAGAGAGGAAGAGAGAGGAAGAGAGAGTCTGTCAGTGTTGAGAGAGAGGAAGAGAGAGTCTGTCAGTGTTGAGAGAGAGGAAGAGAGAGTCTGTCAGTGTTGAGAGAGTCTGTCAGTGTTGAGAGAGAGAGGAAGAGAGAGTCTGTCAGTGTTGAGAGAGAGGAAGAGAGAGGAGAGAGAGAGAGGAAGAGAGAGGAAGAGAGAGTCTGTCAGTGTTGGAGAGAGAGGAAGAGAAGGAGAGAGAGTCAGTGTTGAAGAGAGAGAGGAAGAGAGAGTCTGTCAGTGTTGAGAGAGAGAGTCTGTCAGTGTTGAGAGAGAGAGGAAGAGAGAGTCTGTCAGTGTTGAGAGAGAGAGAGTCTGTCAGTGTTGAGAGTCTGTCAGTGTTGAGAGAGAGAGAGAGTCTGTCAGTGTTGAGAGAGAGAGTCTGTCAGAGAGAGAGAGAGAGAGAGAGAAGAGAGTCTGTCAGTGTTGAGAGAGAGAGGAAGAGAGAGTCTGTCAGTGTTGAGAGAGAGAGGAAGAGAGAGTCTGTCAGTGAGAGAGGAGAGAGAGTCTGTCAGTGTTGAGAGAGAGAGAGGAGAGAGAGAGAGTCTGTCAGTGTTGAGAGAGAGAGAGGAAGAGAGAGTCTGTCAGTGTTGAGAGAGAGAGGAAGAGAGAGTATGTCAGTGTTGAGAGAGAGGAAGAGAGAGGAAGAGAGAGTCTGTCAGTGTTGAGAGAGAGAGGAAGAGAGAGGAAGAGAGAGTCTGTCAGTGTTGAGAGAGAGAGAGGAAGAGAGAGTCTGTCAGTGTTGAGAGAGAGAGAGGAAGAGAGAGTCTGTCAGTGTTGAGAGAGAGAGGAAGAGAGAGTCTGTCAGTGTTGAGAGGAAGAGAGAGTCTGTCAGTGTTGAGAGAGAGAGGAAGAGAGAGTCTGTCAGTGTTGAGAGAGAGAGGAAGAGAGAGTCTGTCAGTGTTGAGAGGAAGAGAGAGTCTGTCAGTGTTGAGAGAGAGAGAGAGAGAGAGTCTGTCAGTGTTGAGAGAGAGGAAGAGAGAGTCTGTCAGTGTTGAGAGAGAGAGGGAGAGAGAGGAAGAGAGAGTCTGTCAGTGTTGAGAGAGAGAGGAAGAGAGAGTCTGTCAGTGTTGAGAGAGAGAGGAAGAGAGAGTCTGTCAGTGTTGAGAGAGAGAGGAAGAGAGAGGAAGAGAGAGTCTGTCAGTGTTGAGAGAGAGAGGAAGAGAGTCTGTCAGTGTTGAGAGAGAGAGAGGAAGAGAGAGGAAGAGAGAGGAAGAGAGAGTCTGTCAGTGTTGAGAGAGAGAGGAAGAGAGAGTCTGTCAGTGTTGAGAGAGAGGAAGAGAGAGGAAGAGAGAGTCTGTCAGTGTTGAGAGAGAGAGAGGAAGAGAGAGTCTGTCAGTGTTGAGAGAGAGAGGAAGAGAGAGTATGTCGGTGTTGAGAGAGAGGAAGAGAGAGGAAGAGAGAGTCTGTCAGTGTTGAGAGAGAGAGGAAGAGAGAGGAAGAGAGAGTCTGTCAGTGTTGAGAGAGAGAGAGGAAGAGAGAGTCTGTCAGTGTTGAGAGAGAGAGAGGAAGAGAGAGTCTGTCAGTGTTGAGAGAGAGAGGAAGAGAGAGTCTGTCAGTGTTGAGAGGAAGACAGAGTCTGTCACACACACACACACACACACACACACACACACACACACACACACACACACACACACACACACACACACACACACACACACACACACACACACACACACACACACACACACACACACACACACACACACACACACACACACACACACACACACACCAACTTTATGTGAAGTCTATGTTTTGGTCCAGACCGAACGAACTTTGAACCAAACATAAACGTCAAGGCCGGTCCGTGCTTACTGGGGTGGAGGCTACAATGGAGTTTTATGAATGTCCATCCATGTGGACCCCTTAAGACCACTGAAGGACCTGGCAGAGCTCAAGGACCAGCTAGAGGACATTCAGCGCCGTGTGGAGAAGGAAGTGCAGACTGGGATCCCACAGGGTGGCAGTGTGCGGGCCTCTCCTTTCCTGAAGGGCTTCTTGGCAGGATATATTGTGTCTCGGCTGCGATCCTCTGCGGTTTGGGGGGCGTGATCTGTGGGACTTGCACAGGCATCTTTTCAGCTCAACATTTTGGTGTGTCCAACATCGAGCAAAGACGTTTTCAACACTCTTAAAAAGGACCCGGCAAATAGCAGCCCCGGTTCTGGGGGAGAAGACGGATCACTGAACCAATAAACCTGCCCCCTAAAAAAAAGATCCATTGAACTACTCCACAGCCTTCAGTTTCAGATTGCACAATGGTACTGAATTCAGAAAAAAAAATGTTTGTTTGTGTGGAGAAATTGAGGAAAAACCAATATGGTTGCTTGAATTATGCATCACGTCTTCACAATCATCTCTTGCAATGTGTGCAATACTCCTCAGGGCCTTATATACATGTATATATATATATATTTATATTAACTGGAAAGATAACGTTCTGTATTTTATGCCATGGGGATTTTACTGATGGTAGTGGGTGCTTTATAGGGCGAGGTTTTCTTTGCCTCAGGACAGCTTTCAATGTGGTCTTGCTTGTAGATTAACCATCCAACCTTGTTATACCCAAATGATATTTACATATATCTATATTATATACTGTAGTACCCATATGGTAAGAATGTGAAGTTAATATCTACTAATGTGTCCCTTTGAAGTTCTCTGCCTATGTTCTGACTTTTAGGTCACTGTAAACCTGTATTGACCTGTTCCCAGTTGACCAGTGTCTGGTTGATAGTTCTGTACACTGAGTACATCACAACTCAGTCTCTATAATGGTGCCCAGTGACCTCGACAGGGGAACTATCGACCTGCAGTTTGCATCCATCCATATCGGTCAGATGGTCCTGGCAGGAGTTCCGGTGATTTAGCAAAGTAAATCCATATACCAACTGATATAACCCTGGACATCTGGCTCATTGCAATTCTATTAATGTTGAGTACTGCCTTCTCAGGCAGAACGAACTACATGGGAGAAGTTTCTGATTTACCACAATACTGGTTTACTCGGCCCAATCTTGAGCCATGCACTATTAGGTTAATGATATTGTCCTCAGTGGGTTGTAGTCTCCTAGTTCAGGGGGGGGGGGGGGGGTCCAACCTAGCTTCTAGGACTATTAGTGTCATGTTTTGTCATTGATTATCATGTCTTGTCCCTGTTCTTCTCCTTCTATTCGTTTCCCTCTGCTGGTCTTATTAGGTTCTTTCCCTCTTTCTATCCCTCTCTCTCCCCCTCCCTCTCTCACTCTCCCGCTCTCTCTTCTCTCTATCGTTCCGTTCCTGCTCCCAGCTGTTCCTATTCCCCTAATCAATCATTTAGTCTTCCCACACCTGTTCCCGATCCTTTTCCCTGATTAGAGTCCCTATTTCTCTCCTTGTTATTCGTTTCTGCCCTGTCGGTTCCTTGTCAAGAATTCACCGTGCTGTGTTTGTGTATCGCCCTGTCGTGTCGTGTTTTCCTCAGATGCTGCGTGGTGAGCAGGTGTCTGAGTCTGTTTGGTTCAAGTGCCTTCCCGAGGCAACCTGCTGTTCACCTGCTGTTCAAGATCGAGTCTCCAGTTTGTCCTCGTCTTTTCGAGTGAAAGTTGTGTTTTTTTGATTGTATTTACTTTACTGGATTAAAGACTCTGTTTTCGCCAAGTCGCTTTTGGGTCCTCTTTCACCTGCATGACAGAAGGAACCGACCAAGGAATGGACCCAGCGACTTCAGACGCTCGTTACACTGCCGTCGAGATCCAAGGAGCCATGCTCGCCAGACACGAGCAGGAATTGTCTGCTGCTCGCCATGCCGTGGAGAACCTGGCCGCTCAGGTTTCCGACCTCTCTGGACAGTTCCAGAGTCTTCGTCTCGTGCCACCTGTTACTTCCTGGCCTGCCGAGCCTCCAGAACCTAGGGTTAATAACCCACCTTGCTACTCCGGGCAGCCCACTGAGTGCCGCTCCTTTCTCACGCAGTGTGAGATTGTGTTCTCTCTCCAACCCAACACATACTCTAGAGAGAGAGCTCGGGTTGCTTACGTCATTTCACTCCTTACTGGCCGGGCTCGAGAATGGGGCACAGCTATCTGGGAGGCAAGGGCTGATTGCTCTAACAAGTACCAGAACTTTAAAGAGGAGATGATTCGGGTTTTTGACCGTTCAGTTTTTGGTGGGGAGGCTTCTAGGGCCCTGGCTTCCCTATGCCAAGGTGAACGGTCCATAACGGATTATTCTATTGAGTTTCGCACTCTTGCTGCCTCTAGTGAGTGGAACAGAGCCGGCGCTGCTCGCTCGTTTTCTGGAGGGACTCCACGCAGTGGTTAAGGATGAGATTCTCTCCCGGGAGGTTCCTTCAGATGTGGACTCTTTGATTGCTCTCGCCATCCGCATAGAACGACGGGTAGATCTTCGTCACCGGGCTCGTGGAAGAGAGCTCGCATCAACGGTGTTTCCCTGCTCCGCATCGCAACCATCTCCCTCCTCTGGCTCAGAGACTGAGCCCATGCAGCTGGGAGGGATTCGCATCTCGACTAAGGAGAGGGAACGGAGGATCACCAACCGCCTGTGCCTCTATTGCGGAGTTGCTGGACATTTTGTTAATTCATGTCCAGTAAAAGCCAGAGCTCATCTGTAAGCGGAGGGCTACAGGTGAGCGCAACTACTCAAGTCTCTCCATCAAAATCCTGTACTACTTTGTCGGTCCATCTACGCTGGACCGGTTCGGGTGCTACATGTAGTGCCTTGATAGACTCTGGGGCTGAGGGTTGTTTCATGGACGAAGCATGGGTTCGGAAACATGACATTCCTTTCAGAGAGTTAGAGAAGCCTACGCCCATGTTCGCCTTAGATGGTAGTCATCTTCCCAGTATCAGATTTGAGACACTACCTTTAACCCTCACAGTATCTGGTAACCACAGTGAGACTATTTCTTTTTTGATTTTTCGTTCACCGTTTACACCTGTTGTTTTGGGTCATCCCTGGCTAGTATGTCATAATCCTTCTATTAATTGGTCTAGTAATTCTATCCTATCCTGGAACGTTTCTTGTCATGTGAAGTGTTTAATGTCTGCCATCCCTCCCGTTTCTTCTGTCCCTACTTCTCAGGAGGAACCTGGCGATTTGACAGGAGTGCCGGAGGAATATCATGATCTGCGCACGGTCTTCAGTCGATCCCGAGCCAACTCCCTTCCTCCTCACCGGTCGTATGATTGTAGTATTGATCTCCTTCCGGGGACCACTCCTCCTCGGGGTAGACTATACTCTCTGTCGGCTCCCGAACGTAAGGCTCTCGAGGATTATTTGTCTGTGTCTCTTGACGCCGGTACCATAGTGCCTTCTTCCTCTCCGGCCGGGGCGGGGTTCTTTTTGTTAAGAAGAAGGACGGTACTCTGCGCCCCTGCGTGATTATCGAGGGCTGAATGACATAACGGTTAAGAATCGTTATCCGCTTCCCCTTATGTCATCAGCCTTCGAGATTCTGCAGGAGCCAGGTGCTTTACTAAGTTGGACCTTCGTAACGCTTACCATCTCGTGCGCATCAGAGAGGGGGACGAGTGGAAAACGGCGTTTAACACTCCGTTAGGGCATTTTGAGTACCGGGTTCTGCCGTTTGGTCTCGCCAATGCGCCAGCTGTTTTTCAGGCATTAGTTAATGATGTTCTGAGAGACATGCTGAACATCTTTGTTTTTGTCTATCTTGACGATATCCTGATTTTTTCTCCGTCACTCGAGATTCATGTTCAGCACGTTCGACGTGTTCTACAGCGCCTTTAGAGAATTGTCTCTACGTAAAGGCTGAGAAGTGCTCTTTTCATGTCTCCTCCGTTACTTTTCTCGGTTCCGTTATTTCCGCTGAAGGCATTCAGATGGATTCCGCTAAGGTCCAAGCTGTCAGTGATTGGCCCGTTCCAAGGTCACGTGTCGAGTTGCAGCGCTTTTAGGTTTCGCTAATTTCTATCGGCGTTTCATTCGTAATTTCGGTCAAGTTGCTGCCCCTCTCACAGCTCTTACTTCTGTCAAGACGTGTTTTAAGTGGTCCGGTTCCGCCCAGGGAGCTTTTGATCTTCTAAAAGAACGTTTTACGTCCGCTCCTATCCTCGTTACTCCTGACGTCACTAGACAATTCATTGTCGAGGTTGACCTTCAGAGGTAGGCGTGGGAGCCATTCTATCCCAGCGCTTCCAGTCTGACGATAAGGTTCATCCTTGCGCTTATTTTTCTCATCGCCTGTCGCCATCTGAGCGCAACTATGATGTGGGTAACCGTGAACTGCTCGCCATCCGCTTAGCCCTAGGCGAATGGCGACAGTGGTTGGAGGGGCGACCGTTCCTTTGTCGTTTGGACAGACCATAAGAACCTTGAGTACATCCGTTCTGCCAAACGACTTAATGCCCGTCAAGCTCGTTGGGCGTTGTTTTTCGCTCGTTTCGAGTTTGTGATTTCTTACCGTCCGGGTAGCAAGAACACCAAGCCTGATGCCTTATCCCGTCTGTTTAGTTCTTCTGTGGCTTCTACTGATCCCGAGGGCATTCTTCCTTATGGGCGTGTTGTCGGGTTAACAGTCTGGGGAATTGAAAGACAGGTTAAGCAAGCACTCACGCACACTGCGTCGACCGCGCGCTTGTCCTAGTAACCTCCTTTTCGTTCCTGTTTCCACTCGTCTGGCTGTTCTTCAGTGGGCTCACTCTGCCAAGTTAGCTGGTCATCCCGGTGTTCGAGGCACTCTTGCGTCTATTCGCCAGCGCTTTTGGTGGCCGACTCAGGAGCGTGACACGCGCCGTTTCGTGGCTGCTTGTTCGGACTGCGCGCAGACTAAGTCGGGTAACTCTCCTCCTGCCGGTCGTCTCAGACCGCTCCCCATTCCTTCTCGACCATGGTCTCACATCGCCCTAGACTTCATTACCGGTCTGCCTTTGTCTGCGGGGAAGACTGTGATTCTTACGGTTGTCGATAGGTTCTCTAAGGCGGCACATTTCATTCCCTCGCTAAACTTCCTTCCGCTAAGGAGACGGCACAAATCATTATCGAGAATGTATTCAGAATTCATGGCCTCCCGTTAGACGCCGTTTCAGACAGAGGCCCGCAATTCACGTCACAGTTTTGGAGGAGTTCTGTCGTTTGATTGGTGCGTCCGTCAGTCTCTCTTCCGGGTTTCATCCCCAGTCTAACGGTCAAGCAGAGAGGGCCAATCAGACGATTGGTCGCATACTACGCAGCCTTTCTTTCAGAAACCCTGCGTCTTGGGCAGAACAGCTCCCTGGGCAGAATACGCTCAATTCGCTTCCTTCGTCTGCTACCGGGTTATCTCCGTTTCAGAGTAGTCTGGGTTACCAGCCTCCTCTGTTCTCATCCCAGCTTGCCGAGTCCAGCGTTCCCTCCGCTCAAGCGTTTGTCCAACGTTGTGAGCGCACCTGGAGGAGGGTGAGGTCTGCACTTTGCCGTTACAGGGCACAGACTGTGAGAGCCGCCAATAAACGCAGGATTAAGAGTCCAAGGTATTGTTGCGGCCAGAGAGTGTGGCTTTCCAGGCAACCTTCCTCTTACGACAGCTTCTCGTAAGTTGACTCCGCGGTTCATTGGTCCGTTCCGTGTCTCCCAGGTCGTCAATCCTGTCGCTGTGCGACTGCTTCTTCCGCGACATCTTCGTCGCGTCCATCCTGTCTTCCATGTCTCCTGTGTCAAGCCCTTTCTTCGCACTCCCGTTCGTCTTCCCTCCCCCCCTCCCGTCCTTGTCGAGAGCGCACCTATTTACAAGGTACATAAGATCATGGACATGCGTTCTCGGGGACGGGGTCACCAATACTTAGTGGATTGGGAGGGTTACGGTCCTGAGGAGAGGAGTTGGGTTCCGTCTCGGGACGTGCTGGACCGTTCACTCATTGAGGATTCCTCCTCGAGTGCGCCAGGAGGCGCTCGGTGAGTGGGGGGGTACTGTCATGTTTTGTCATTGATTATCATGCCTTGTCCCTGTTCTTCTCCTTCTATTCGTTTCCCTCTGCTGGTCTTATTAGGTTCTTTCCCTCTTTCTATCCCTCTCTCTCCCCCTCCCTCTCTCACTCTCCCGCTCTCTCTTCTCTCTATCGTTCCGTTCCTGCTCCCAGCTGTTCCTATTCCCCTAATCAATCATTTAGTCTTCCCACACCTGTTCCCGATCCTTTTCCCTGATTAGAGTCCCTATTTCTCTCCTTGTTATTCGTTTCTGCCCTGTCGGTTCCTTGTCAAGAATTCACCGTGCTGTGTTTGTGTATCGCCCTGTCGTGTCGTGTTTTCCTCAGATGCTGCGTGGTGAGCAGGTGTCTGAGTCTGTTTGGTTCAAGTGCCTTCCCGAGGCAACCTGCTGTTCACCTGCTGTTCAAGATCGAGTCTCCAGTTTGTCCTCGTCTTTTCGAGTGAAAGTTGTGTTTTTTTGATTGTATTTACTTTACTGGATTAAAGACTCTGTTTTCGCCAAGTCGCTTTTGGGTCCTCTTTCACCTGCATGACAATTAGGTTAATGATATTGTCCTCAGTGGGTTGTAGTCTCCTAGCTCAGTGGGTTGGGGGGGTCCAACCTAGCTTCTAGGACTATTAGGTTAATGATATTGTCCTCAGTGGGTTGTAGTCTCCTAGTTCAGGGGTTGTAGGGGGGGGGTCCAACCTAGCTTCTAGGACTATTAGGTTAATGATATTGTCCTCAGTGGGTTGTAGTCTCCTAGCTCAGGGGGGGGTCCAATCTAGCTTCTAGGACTATTAGGTTAATGATATTGTCCTCAGTGGGTTGTAGTCTCCTAGCGCAGGGGAGTCTCCTAGCGCAGGGGGGGGGGTTAGTGCAGAAGATGAATGTGAAAGTAGAGATACTGTGGTGCAAAAGGAGCAAGATAAATAAATACAGTATGGGGATGAGGTAGATAGATGGGCTGTTACAGATGGGCTATGAACAGGTGCAGTGATCTGTGAGCTGCTCTGACAGCTGGTGCTTAAAGCTAGTGAGGGAGATGTGAGTCTCCAGCTTCAGTGATTTTTGCAGTTCGTACCAGTCAGTGGCAGCAGAGAACTGGAAGGAAAGGCGACCAAAGGAGGAATTGGCTTTGGGGGTGACCAGTGAGATATACCTGCTGACTGGGTGCTGCTATGGTGACATGAGGTATGCTATGTCAGTGATGTCTGTTCTTGTTGTGACAAAATGTAGCTGCACATATTCTTTTGCTTTGTACATTTGAAATGGTATGAAATTTCAATTATATGGCAACCCTTTAAATAAAGTGTTTCATTTCAGTGGCAAAAATAAATAAATAATAAAAATTATAAAATAAACAAAAGTGAAATAAATTATAAAAAATGAACAGTAAACATTACACTCACAAAAGTTCCAAAGGAATAAAGACATTACAAATGTCATATTATGTCTATGTTAGTTAAAGTACAAAAGGGAAAATAAATAAATATAAATGTGGGTTGTATTTACAGTGGTGTTTGTTCTTCACTGGTTGTCCTTTTCTTGTGGCAACAGGTCACAAATCTTGCTGCTGTGACCCTCTCGCTCCTACAGTGGTCTACAGTACAGTGATAACTCCTGTGTTACAGTGCCACCTAGCGTTTCTCCTATAGTATTCTACAGTACAGTGATAACTCCTGTGTTACAGTGCCACCTAGCGTTTCTCCTATAGTATTCTACAGTACAGTGATAACTCCTGTGTTACAGTGCCACCTAGCGTTTCTCCTATAGTATTCTACTGTACAGTGATAACTCCTGTGTTACACTGCCACCTAGCGTCTCTCCTATAGTATTCTACTCCTGTGTTACGCTGCCACCTAGCGTTTCTCCTATAGTATTCTACTGTACAGTGATAACTCCTGTGTTACAGTGCCACCTAGCGTTTCTCCTATAGTATTCTACTGTACAGTGATAACTCCTGTGTTACAGTGCCACCTAGCGTTTCTCCTATAGTATTCTACAGTACAGTGATAACTCCTGTGTTACACTGCCACCTAGCGTCTCCTCAGTAACATTACATCCGGATGTTGACACCTATATTACATGAGGCTCTGCTGCCTTGGTAACATTAGAACAGCCCCATCACAGTGCCACCTAGCGTCTCCTCAGTAACATTACATCCTGATGTACATGAGGCTCTGCTGCCTTGGTAACATTAGAACAGCCCCATCACAGTGCCACCTAGCGTCTCCTCAGTAACATTACATCCTGATGTACATGAGGCTCTGCTGCCTTGGTAACATTAGAACAGCCCCATCACAATGCCACCTAGCGTCTCCTCAGTAACATTACATCCTGATGTACATGAGGCTCTGCTGCCTTGGTAACATTAGAACAGCCCCATCACAGTGCCACCTAGCGTCTCCTCAGTAACATTACATCCTGATGTACATGAGGCTCTGCTCTATATACAGTACATTCAAAAAGTATTCAAACCTCTCGACTTTTTCCACATCTTGACTTTTTCTACATTTTGAATACTTACGTAAATAAGATATTTGTATTTTATTCTTAATAAAAATGTGGGGACACTTTTCTACCTAAGTCTCAAACCAATTTCATCCCGTGTTGACAGAGCCGGATTCACCCACATAAAGTAGTGTGGATAGAGCCGGATTCACCCACACAAAGTAGTGTGGATAGAGCCGGATTCACCCACACAAAGTAGTGTGGATAGAGCCGGATTCACCCACACAAAGTAGTGTGGATAGAGCCGGATTCACCCACACAAAGTAGTGTGGATAGAGCCGGATTCACCCACACAAAGTAGTGTGGATAGAGCCGGATTCACCCACATAAATTAGTGTGGATAGAGCCGGATTCACCCACATAAAGTAGTGTGGATAGAGCCGGATTCACCCACATAAAGTAGTGTGGATAGAGCCAACACAGTCAACCACCAACGACCTCACGCTGTCGTCTTCCCTCTCTTATACCCTCTAAGAGTTTGTTAATTTACAACATAACCTTGCTGATCATGTAAAACAGTTGGTTCTTCAGGGCTTTGACCCTTCATCTTCTTCAGGGCTTTGACCCTTCATCTTCTTCAGGGCTTTGACCCTTCATCTTCTTCAGGGCTTTGACCCTTCATCTTCTTCAGGGCTTTGACCCTTCATCTTCTTCAGCCCTTCATCTTCTTCAGGGCTTTGGCCCTTCATCTTCTTCAGGGCTTTGACCCTTCATCTTCTTCAAGTCTTTGGTCTCGACTCACATCTGCTTCTGCCTCTTGTTTCAGTGTCTGGCTCCGTCATCTCCTGTGGGCTGAACACCTTCTGACAGTGGGACAGGTGGTGCCAGCCGGGAACCCTTCCTGAACTCTGACCGCCCGTTGGTGTTGCCACGGTTACCTGGAACGGGCCCAATTCCATCTTGACTGGTTCCATTTTCTCTTGTGGATCCCGGATTTTGCCCCAGTCTCCAACCTCCACAGGCAGGTTCGTCAGGGTCCCCACACCTGGTACCTCCATCCTGAGCTTCCCTAGTGTGAGAGTGGAGAGATCTGACAATAGTAGTTAGCTAGAGTGAGGTCTATTTTCCTGTCAGTCATGGGTCTGTGTGCTGGAACATTCATGGGTCTTCCTGTCAACATTTAGTGTGGTGTAACACCCTAGGCCTTTATTAACACTACTGGGCATTTTCATTAACACCCCAGGCCTTTATTAACACTACTGGGCTGTTTCATTAACACCCCAGGCCTTTATTAACACTACTGGGCTGTTTCATTAACACCCCAGGCCTTTATTAACACTACTGGGCTGTTTCATTAACACCCCAGGCCTTTATTAACACTACTGGGCTGTTTCATTAACACCCCAGGCCTTTATTAACACTACTGGGCTGTTTCATTAACACCCCAGGCCTTTATTAACACTACTGGGCTGTTTCATTAACACCCCAGGCCTTTATTAACACTACTGGGCTTTTCATTAACACCCCAGGCCTTTATTAACACTACTGGGCATTTTCATGAACACCCAAGATGTCTTGGTGGAGTTAACCCTTGTTTAATGGAATGGTTAGCTCTCTCGGTAACCCCGTTACTCTGAGGGTGGTAGATGGACACAAACTTCTGGTCCCCTCCCATCGTTATGGCTACCTGGCTTCACTACATCACCAGTGAAGTGGGTACCATTGTCTGCAGATAAAACCTCAGGAACACCACATCTAGGTATTATCTCCCTCACTAGTAGTGTTGCTACTTTCTGCAAGAGCTATACAGTCCATGTCCAGATGGACAAATGGTCCTCTTGGTGTAGGGAAATGACCTGGTTTCAGAGGTGCTCCTTTGGCAATGTTAAATTGCACGTAGCACATCGAAACAGAAACTATTTCACATGCTGAGTCAAATTTAGACAAAACCAATCCAAAGAAATTACCTCTATCATATGCCCTCTTGACAAATGGGCCACACCGTGGACCACACCGTGGACCACACCGTGGGCCACACCGTGGGCCACACCGTGGGCCACACCGTGGGCCACACCGTGGACCACACCGTGGGCCACATCATGGACCACACCATGGACCACCACACCGTGGGCCACATCATGGACCACACCATGGACCACACCATGGACCACACCGTGGACCACATCATGGACCACACCACAAACTCACAGTAATAAAATGCCATTGCAGACAGAGATTCACATACAGAATTACCCAGTAGTCATAGTAAAGATCACACCAGGGAAACAGGATGCAACCACCGTCAAGGCCTTAACACCATTGGATTCATACAAAGTATCCAAGATGAGAAAACATGACCACACCTGTGGTTTCCCCTCTACCATCTTGGCCTTGAGCCTGTGTGACTATCAGCAGGTGCAGACATTCTCAGCCTGAGAACCACATCTCCATGGACCACACCATTGTGCATTGCCACATCATGGACCACACCATGGACAGTAATCACCACTGGTGAGCCCCCCGACCCCAGGGGCCACACCCCAGGGTGGACCACACCGGGTAACCACACCCCAGGGTAACCCCACCCCAGGGTAACCCCCAACACCGTCATACCACAGACTTGAGGCCATTTCTACCAAAGGTGCATCAACAAAGTATTGAGCCAGGGTCTAAAAACATGTAAATGTGATTTCACAGTTTGTAGGCTAAAATGTCAAACCAGTTATTTCATTATGGGTTATTGTGATGTCATTATGGGGCCATATTGTGATGTCATTGTGGGGCCACATGTCATTGTGGGGTATTGTTATGTCATTATGGGGTATTATGCCACATGGGGTATTGTGATGTCATTATGGGATATTGTGATGTCATTGTGGGGTATTGTGATGTCATTGTGGGGTATTGTTATGTCATTATGGGGTATTATGATGTCATTATGGGGTATTATGATGTCATTATGGGGTATTGTGTGTAGATTGAATAACAAAAGGTGGAAAAAGTCAAAAGGGTTTGAATACTTCCTGAATATACATTTTTTGACTAGAGTCTTATGGGACCACTAAAGTAGTGCACCATAGAGATTAGGGTGCCATTTGGGATGGATGATTTAAAGTGTGGGAAAATAATCCACCAACAACATAACACCCTCAGCTGACTAGAACTCCCATCTCCAACTCCCTTAGGCTCCTGTTCATTAGACACAAACAGAAAACACTTCATTGGGACCTGAACTTGTCCAATATGAAACACCTAGAGTTCTTGTTCATTGCAAACACGTTTTGACACGGTGCACACTCATGAACCACACCTGGACCGCTGAGGGTCTGGCTTTATCCTATTTAAATACATGGACCAAACTATGTGAGGTACAAATGATACAATGATTAGTATTGTACTGAAGGACTGAGTGGATTATGGAGTGTTAGATACTGAAGGGGTTTGGATGGAAATGGACCACATCATGGACATAAAGTTTACTACTGCATCCTTCAACCTATAATCCTTCAGATGGCAAACCAGACAGTACTGTAGTTTACATCAGGCAGTACACATGGTTTGAAGTAGAGGAACCAGGTTGTACTGTGGTTTATCAGTAGAGGAACCAGTACTGTAGTTTAGGTACCACATCAGGTTGTACATCATAGAGGACCAGTACAGTAGAGGAAGCAGGCAGTACAGTGGTTTATCAGTAGAGACCAGGCAGTACTGTAGTTTGAAGTAGAGGAAGCAGGCAGTACAGTGGTTTATCAGTAGAGGAACATGGACCAGTACTGTAGTTTAGAAGTAGAGGCCAGGCAGTACTGTGGTTTAGAAGTGGAAACACATCATAGGAACCACAGTACTGGAGTTTACAAGTAGAGGAACACAGTACTGTGGTTTATCCACATACTGTAGTTTGGACCAAGAAGCAGGCCACACATAGTTTAGAAGTAGAAGAAGCCACACCTGTGGTTTAGAAGACCACAAACAGGTTGTACATCAGTGGACCACACCATGGGCCAGTACATCAGTAGAGGAAGCATGGCACCACACCGTAGAGGAAACCAGTACTGTGGTTTAGAAGTCAGGAACCAGGCCATACTGTGGACCACACCATAGAGGAAACAGGCAGTACTGTAGTTTAGAAGTAGAGGAAGCAGGCAGTACTGTGGTTTATCAGTAGAGGAAGCAGGCACACTGTAGTTTAGAAGGAAGAAGCAGGCAGTACTGTAGTTTAGAAGTAGGAGCAGGCAGTACTGTGGTTTAGAACCAGGGAAACACACTGTGGTTTATCACAGAGGGCAGGCAGTACAGTTTCAGTAGAGGAAGCAGGCAGTACTGTGGTTTATCAGTAGAGGGCAGGCAGTACTGTGGTTTAGAAATAGAAAACAGGCAGTACTATGGTTTACAGTAGTGGAATTACCTACAGAAGTAGAGGAAGCTAGTACTGTGGTTTAGAAGTAGAGGAAGCAGGCAGTACTGTGGATCAGAGGAAGCAGGCAGTACTGTGGTTTAGAATAGAGGAAGCCAGTACTGTAGTTTAGAAGTAGAAGATCAGCAGGCAGTACTGTAAGTTTATAAGTAGAAGAACAATGTGGATGTGGTGTAGGCCTTGACTGTGGTTTAGAAGTAGAGGAAGCAGGATGGTACTGTGGTTTAGAAGTAGAGGAAGCAGGCAGTACTGTAGTTTATCAGTAGAGGAAGCAGGCAGTACTGTAGTTTATAAGTAGAGGAAGCAGGCAGTACTGTAGTTTATCAGTAGAGGAAGCAGGCAGTACTGTAGTTTAAGTAGAGGAACAAGTACAGTGTCAGGCAGTACTGTGGTTTAGAAGTAGAGGAACCAGTACTGTGGTTTTAGAGGAAACAGGCAGTACTGTGGTTTAAAAGTCAGATGGAAGCAGGCAGTACTGTTGTTTAGAAGTAGAGGAAACAGGCAGTACTGTGGTTTAGAAGTAAGCAGGCAGTACTGTGGTTTATAAGTAGAGGAATCCAGTACTGTGATTTGGGTAGAGGAAGCAGGCAGTACTGTGGTTTAGAAGTAGAAGAAGCAGGCAGTACTGTGGTTTATAAGTAGAGGAAGCAGGCAGTACTGTGGTTTAGAAGTAGAGGAAGCAGGCAGTACTGTGGTTTAGAAGGTGGAAGTAGGCAGTACTGTAGTTTATAAGTAGGGAAGCAGGCAGTACTGTGGTTTATAAGTAGAGGAAGCAGGCAGTACTGTGGTTTATAATAGAGGAAGCAGGCAGTACTGTGGTTTATAAGTGTAAGCAGGCAGTACTGTGGTTTAGAAGTAGTGGAATAGGCAGTACTGTGGTTTAGAAGTAGAGGAAGCAGGCAGTACTGTGGTTTAGAAGTAGGGAAGCAGGCAGTACTGTGGTTTATCAGTAGAAGAAGCAGGCAGTACTGTGGTTTAGAAGTAGAGGAAGCAGGCAGTACTGTAGTTTAGAAGTAGAAGAAGCAGGCAGTACTGTAGTTTATAATGGGAAGCAGGATGTACTGTGGTTTAGAAAATAGTGGAAAGGATGTACTGTGGTTTAGAAGTAGTGGAAGTAGGCAGTACTGTAGTTTATAAGTAGAGGAAGCAGGCAGTACTGTGGTTTATAAGTAGAGGAAGCAGGCAGTACTGTGGTTTATAAGTAGAGGAAGCCAGTACTGTGGTTTAGAAGTAGAGGAAGCAGGCAGTACTGTGGTTTAGAAGTGGTGGAAGTAGGCAGTACTGTGGTTTAGAAGTAGAGGAAGCAGGCAGTACTGTGGTTTATCCTAGAGGAAGCAGGCAGTACTGTGGTTTATCAGTAGAGGAAGCAGGCAGTACTGTGGTTTAGAAGTAGTGACAGCAGGCAGTACTGTAGTTTAGAAGTAGAAGAAGCCAGGCAGTACTGTAGTTTATGTAGAAGAAGCAGAATGTACTGTGGTTTAGAAGTAGAGGAAAGGATGTACTGTGATTTAGAAAGAGGAAGCAGGCAGTACTGTAGTTTATCAGTAGAGGAAGCAGGCAGTACTGTAGTTTATTAGAGGAAGCAGGCAGTACTGTAGTTTATCAGTAGAGGAAGCAGGCAGTACTGTAGTTTATCAGTAGAGGGCTCCTGTTCTGTGTAGCAGGCAGTACTGTAGTTTATCAGTAGAGGAAGCAGGCAGTACTGTAGTTTATCAGTAGAGGAAGCAGGCAGTACTGTAGTTTATCAGTAGAGGAAGCAGGCAGTACTGTAGTTTATCAGTAGAGGAAGCAGGCATGTACTGTAGTTTAGAAGTAGAGGAAACAGGCAGTACTGTGGTTTAGAAGTAGAGGAAACAGGCAGTACTGTAGTTTAGAAGTAGAGGAAGCAGGCAGTACTGTGGTTTATCAGTAGAGGAAGCAGGCAGTACTGTAGTTTAGAAGTAGAAGAAGCAGGCAGTACTGTAGTTTAGAAGTAGAAGAAGCAGGCAGTACTGTGGTTTAGAAGTAGAGGAAACAGGTTGTACTGTGGTTTATCAGTAGAGGAAGCAGGCAGTACTGTAGTTTAGAAGTAGAGGAAGCAGGCAGTACTGTGGTTTATCAGTAGAGGAAGCAGGCAGTACTGTAGTTTAGAAGTAGAGGAAACAGGCAGTACTGTGGTTTAGAAGTAGAGGAAACAGGCAGTACTGTGGTTTAGAAGTAGAGGAAACAGGCAGTACTGTAGTTTAGAAGTAGAGGAAGCAGGCAGTACTGTGGTTTATCAGTAGAGGAAGCAGGCAGTACTGTGGTTTATAAGTAGAGGAAGCAGGCAGTACTGTGGTTTATAAGTAGAGGAAGCAGGCAGTACTGTGGTTTAGAAGTAGAGGAAGCAGGCAGTACTGTGGTTTAGAAGTAGAGGAAGCAGGCAGTACTGTGGTTTAGAAGTAGTGGAAGTAGGCAGTACTGTGGTTTAGAAGTAGAGGAAGCAGGCAGTACTGTGGTTTAGAAGTAGAGGAAGCAGGCAGTACTGTGGTTTATCAGTAGAGGAAGCAGGCAGTACTGTGGTTTAGAAGTAGAGGAAGCAGGCAGTACTGTAGTTTAGAAGTAGAAGAAGCAGGCAGTACTGTAGTTTATAAGTAGAAGAAGCAGGATGTACTGTGGTTTAGAAGTAGTGGAAGCAGGATGTACTGTGGTTTAGAAGTAGTGGAAGTAGGCAGTACTGTAGTTTATAAGTAGAGGAAGCAGGCAGTACTGTGGTTTATAAGTAGAGGAAGCAGGCAGTACTGTGGTTTATAAGTAGAGGAAGCAGGCAGTACTGTGGTTTAGAAGTAGAGGAAGCAGGCAGTACTGTGGTTTAGAAGTAGTGGAAGTAGGCAGTACTGTGGTTTAGAAGTAGAAGAAGCAGGCAGTACTGTGGTTTAGAAGTAAAGGAAGCAGGCAGTACTGTAGTTTAGAAGTAGAAGAAGCAGGCAGTACTGTAGTTTATAAGTAGAAGAAGCAGGATGTACTGTGGTTTAGAAGTAGAGGAAGCAGGATGTACTGTGGTTTAGAAGTAGAGGAAGCAGGCAGTACTGTAGTTTATCAGTAGAGGAAGCAGGCAGTACTGTAGTTTATAAGTAGAGGAAGCAGGCAGTACTGTAGTTTATCAGTAGAGGAAGCAGGCAGTACTGTAGTTTATCAGTAGAGGAAGCAGGCAGTACTGTAGTTTATCAGTAGAGGAAGCAGGCAGTACAGTAGTTTATCAGTAGAGGAAGCAGGCAGTACTGTAGTTTATCAGTAGAGGAAGCAGGATGTACTGTAGTTTAGAAGTAGAGGAAACAGGTTGTACTGTGGTTTATCAGTAGAGGAAGCAGGCAGTACTGTAGTTTAGAAGTAGAGGAAGCAGGCAGTACAGTGGTTTATCAGTAGAGGAAGCAGGCAGTACTGTAAGCAGGCAGTACTGTGGTTTTAGAGGAAACAGGCAGTAGAGGAAGCAGGCAGTACTGTAGTTTAGAAGTAGAGGAAGCAGGCAGTACTGTGGTTTAGAAGTAGAGGAAGCAGGCAGTACTGTGGTTTAGAAGTAGTACTGTGGTTTAGAAGTAGAGGAAGCAGGCAGTACTGTAGTTTAGAAGTAGAGGAAGCAGGCAGTACTGTAGTTTAGAAGTAGAGGAAGCAGGCAGTACTGTGGTTTAGAAGTAGAGGAAGCAGGCAGTACTGTGGTTTAGAAGTAGAGGAAGCAGGCAGTACTGTGGTTTATAAGTAGAGGAAGCAGGCAGTACTGTGGTTTATAAGTAGAGGAAGCAGGCAGTACTGTGGTTTAGAAGTAGAGGAAGCAGGCAGTACTGTGGTTTAGAAGTAGTGGAAGTAGGCAGTACTGTGGTTTAGAAGTAGAGGAAGCAGGCAGTACTGTGGTTTAGAAGTAGAGGAAGCAGGCAGTACTGTGGTTTATCAGTAGAGGAAGCAGGCAGTACTGTGGTTTAGAAGTAGAGGAAGCAGGCAGTACTGTAGTTTAGAAGTAGAAGAAGCAGGCAGTACTGTAGTTTATAAGTAGAAGAAGCAGGATGTACTGTGGTTTAGAAGTAGAGGAAGCAGGATGTACTGTGGTTTAGAAGTAGAGGAAGCAGGCAGTACTGTGGTTTATCAGTAGAGGAAGCAGGCAGTACTGTAGTTTATAAGTAGAGGAAGCAGGCAGTACTGTGGTTTATAAGTAGAGGAAGCAGGCAGTACTGTGGTTTATAAGTAGAGGAAGCAGGCAGTACTGTGGTTTATAAGTAGAGGAAGCAGGCAGTACTGTGGTTTAGAAGTAGAGGAAGCAGGCAGTACTGTGGTTTAGAAGTAGAGGAAGCAGGCAGTACTGTGGTTTAGAAGTAGAGGAAGCAGGCAGTACTGTGGTTTAGAAGTAGAGGAAGCAGGCAGTACTGTGGTTTAGAAGTAGAGGAAGCAGGCAGTACTGTAGTTTAGAAGTAGAAGAAGCAGGCAGTACTGTAGTTTAGAAGTAGAAGAAGCAGGCAGTACTGTAGTTTAGAAGTAGAGGAAGCAGGATGTACTGTGGTTTAGAAGTAGAGGAAGCAGGCAGTACTGTAGTTTATCAGTAGAGGAAGCAGGCAGTACTGTAGTTTATCAGTAGAGGAAGCAGGCAGTACTGTAGTTTATCAGTAGAGGAAGCAGGCAGTACTGTAGTTTATCAGTAGAGGAAGCAGGCAGTACTGTAGTTTATCAGTAGAGGAAGCAGGCAGTACTGTAGTTTATCAGTAGAGGAAGCAGGCAGTACTGTAGTTTATCAGTAGAGGAAGCAGGCAGTACTGTAGTTTATCAGTAGAGGAAGCAGGCAGTACTGTAGTTTATCAGTAGAGGAAGCAGGCAGTACTGTAGTTTATCAGTAGAGGAAGCAGGCAGTACTGTAGTTTATCAGTAGAGGAAGCAGGCAGTACTGTAGTTTATCAGTAGAGGAAGCAGGCAGTACTGTAGTTTATCAGTAGAGGAAGCAGGCAGTACTGTAGTTTATCAGTAGAGGAAGCAGGCAGTACTGTAGTTTAGAAGTAGAGGAAGCAGGTTGTACTGTAGTTTAGAAGTAGAGGAAGCAGGTTGTACAGTTTATACTGTAGGTTTACTCAGTTTATCAGTAGAGGAAGCAGGCAGTACTGTAGTTTATCAGTAGTAGGAAGTAGAGGAAGCAGTACTGTAGTTTAGAAGTAGAGGAAGCAGGCAGTACTGTAGTTTATCAGTAGAGGAAGCAGGCAGTACTGTAGTTTATCAGTAGAGGAAGCAGGCAGTACTGTAGTTTATCAGTAGAGGAAGCAGGCAGTACTGTAGTTTATCAGTAGAGGAAGCAGGCAGTACTGTAGTTTATCAGTAGAGGAAGCAGGCAGTACTGTAGTTTATCAGTAGAGGTAAGCAGAAGCAGGTACTGTAGTTTATCAGTAGAGGAAGCAGGCAGTACTGTAGTTTATCAGTAGAGGAAGCAGGCAGTACTGTAGTTTATCAGTAGAGGAAGCAGGCAGTACTGTAGTTTATCAGTAGAGGAAGCAGGCAGTACTGTAGTTTATCAGTAGAGGAAGCAGGCAGTACTGTAGTTTATCAGTAGAGGAAACAGGCAGTACTGTAGTTTAGAAGTAGAGGAAACAGGTTGTACTGTCTGAACTGTTGACATTTCCTTCAGGTCATGAAAGGGGACTGGCCCTTCCTTGGTTTAGTGCTTTTATCAGGGTTTAACGACTTTAAGGTCAAATGCATTGATTTAATTAGATTTAAAAAATATATACATATACACATTTGAAATAATTTTTGGGTAAGAATTAAGTACCTTACTGTGATTTTAATTGAAAACAAAGGTCAAAAATAGCTGCTTTATAAAAGTCAGTCATTTCAGGAAGTAATTTGAATTTTAAAAAGTCAGAAATGGAAAAACATTTGAATAGCTTCACCATTTTCAGCTTATCGAGACGTCATTGAAAATAGATGACATAAAATTTAAAAAAAAAGATTGAATAACTTCAATCTAAACTGACCCGAACCCTGGGTCTTATAGACGTTTAAAACATTAACTTTTCTTTTTTGTTGCTGCAAAGATAGGATCTATTCAGCTTCAGTGGTGTCAAGAGACTATGAAAAACATTGACATGACATTTAAATGGACATTGGAACAACTTAAACATCACGTGAGAAACTGACAAACAGTCCGACACACAGAGAGTTGTGACAAACGGCTGTCAAACAGAACGCCAATGAAGTGACTTCGAAATACACGTCACAGTTTGTAAAATGGTTTGTGGTTTTATTGGGAGAACAGGAAGAAGACAGTATAAGTTAGAGACTGTACAATGAAAGCATTTCGTCATCTACAATAAGCCAGAGAAACACAGTTTGTAAAATGGTTTGTGGTTTTATTGGGAGAACAGGAAGAAGACAGTATAAGTTAGAGACTGTACAATGAAAGCATTTCGTCATCTACAATAAGCCAGAGAAACACAGTTTGTAAAATGGTTTGTGGTTTTATTGGGAGAACAGGAAGAAGACCGTATAAGTTAGAGACTGTACAATGAAAGCATTTCGTCATAAACAATAAAAAACATCTGAACTCCAATAAGCCAGAGAAACGTTTTGTAACCGTTGGTGGGACTCGTATGTGAATTATCTTCTTGGATACTGTCCCAAATGACCCCCCGTGTCCCTATGTACTTCTACTACTTTAGACCAGAGTCAATAGGTCGTCCTGTAGGGAATAGGGTGCCATTTGAAATGCAGCCTTCATCTTGAAATGAGGACATTAAAACACCGCTAAGGCAAACAATGCAAGTATAAAACCTTGATCAGAGGAAAAAGGCGAAGTCGGGTAACAGGAGGCACAACAATATCAGTCATATTTGGGCAGATCATTTGCATATTTGACTCTTCACTAATAAAGAACACATCAACATGATTATTCTCATAACATACAGAAGTGGTTCATTTAAGTATTCTTGCTGTGTTTTGCTGTATTTTTTTGCTGTGTGGACTGGAGCACAGTGCAGTTGCATAGCTTTAAAACACCACCTCACACACACACACACACCTCAGGTCCTTCCAACTCCAGGTCCAATACGCCAGATTGCACCTTCACCTTGATATAATGGACCTGGCCCCAAACCTTCCTCCACATTCCATAGAATCAATAGAACTAGAATGACGTTTCATTCTAGATGTGTCGGAACCCTCAGTGATGTCATAATGAGAGAGAGAGAGACAGAGAGCAGGAAGGAGTTGTAGTAGAGGAACAGACAGTTCTCAGGGCAGGGTCTGACATCACAGTTAACAGCTTGAAACCTCTAAAACTCTTTTTGACACAATGAATTACAACTCAGACTGGGTTAAAACCAGTTGTGGAGGCCGACCAGGCCACTGAAGGCAGGTTTTTGTCTGTAGCAGAATCCTAATGAAACAGGCGTTTGGCTTTGTGACATCGTCAAAGTGGGCCTGAGCTTTTGAAATGACACTGTGTTCTGACTGACTCTTGGGGCTGCATTCCAACATCCACACTAACATAAAGGAAGCAGTGCATTGGAACGAGTGAGGCTAGCGTTGATATTGGAACGGAGTCGTAGGCACGCGTTTAAAACCACAGCAACAGCAGCAGCACAGAGAGCGAGAGAGAGAGAGAGATCGCCTGAAGGAGCAGATACATACACACTGACTGAATACTGACCACGGTGTTACTACTGGCAGACTGTCTTCCCTTCTCTCTGACCGGAGCAGACAAAAGGCCTGCGTCTGTCTGGGCTTTGTTCCAAATGACAGTCTATTCCCTACATAGTGCACTACTTTAGACCCTATGGGACCTGGTCAACATTAGTGCACTATATAGGGAAGAGGGTGCCATTTGGGACTACTTTTTGAGCTCTCCCTCACTAAATAAGACCAGTAGGGGACATAGGTCTGTCCGTCTGCCTGTCTACTGGGTATTGAGTCACTCTGGAGGCCATTTGGCAAAAAGCACCGACTGACTACACCCATAGAAATAGAATGGCTAGAAACAGTTCTAGAATGGACAGTTCTAGAATGCACATTATTCTAGAATGATCACTTTGGGACATGTTAGGTCTGCCTCTGTAGGAGGGTGTGTTGTTCAAAAACCTGTTTGTTCAGCATCGACAAAGGCAAATCACAGACCCTAGTCTGGTCTGACTTACTGGTGTGTGTGGCGCTGAAGGAGGAGACACTGGTCCCAGTCACACCAGTCCATCCGACTGGTATAGAGGATGGAATGGTGGCCTTCAGCCAAGGGGGCCTGACACAGTCTCAGCCCAGACAAAGAGCTCTGTGCTGGGGATGACTCGGAGCTATGGAAGGGGTGGCCTGGAGCGATCAGTCAGAAGCCCTGACAGGGCTGACAGTGTTTGTGAGACAGACTTGAGCTACACATGCAGCATGTTTGGCCAACGAGACTCAAGACTGCATCCAAAACTATATAGGGAATAGCGCTCACTTGGGAGACAACGAGAGAGATTTTAGGAGTCTACGTGCAAAACCGCACCTTACTACCTTAATAATAACATAGTTCTCTGTTAAAGAGTAGTGCACTAAGTAGTGCCCTATGAAAGACACACAGGGCCGAAAGCAGTGCACTAGATAGAGAGTAGTAGGGTGTGACTTCAGACACCCCCTTCATAACGGGTACAACAATGTGAACGGTATCCTTCTCCTGGTTTCCCTTCAGTTGGTACAAACCCAACGTCCAACTCATTTAAAAAGGCTATTTATTTGCTAGAGATAAAGACACATTGGTTGGTGAGGAGTTAAGGAGGAGAGAAAGATTCATAATTAAATCAAATCATTTGACACAGTTTCCCCATCATAGGAGTATGTCTAGGATGAGCCTCCACAGGGTTTATAAGGCTGATCACCGTCTCTTCCCTCTAGGATGAGCCTCCACAGGGTTTATAAGGCTGATCACAGTCTCTTCCCTCTAGGATGAGCCTCCACAGGGTTTATAAGGCTGATCACAGTTTCTTCCCTCTAGGATGAGCCTCCACAGGGTTTATAAGGCTGATCACAGTCTCTTCCCTCTAGGATGAGCCTCCACAGGGTTTATAAGGCTGATCACTGTCTCTTCCCTCTAGGATGAGCCTCCACAGTTTACAAGGCTGATCACTGTCTCTTCCCTCTAGGATGAGCCTCCACAGGGTTTATAAGGCTGATCACAGTTTCTTCCCTCTAGGATGAGCCTCCGCAGGGTTTATAAGGCTGATCACAGTTTCTTCCCTCTAGGATGAGCCTCCACAGGGTTTATAAGGCTGATCACTTGCTTACACTAACACAGAGAGAGGGACAGAAAGAGAGGGGAGATAAAAAGGACTGGAAGAGGGGATGTAGCTGGCCGGCAAGTTGTTTAGACGACCAGCCTCTGATGGACAGCCGTCTGTCTGTGTGTGTGTTTTAGGACTTAGGCAAATGAACATCATTGCTCTAAATACACAAATAAGTGGTCCACAATGTATCCTGAGAATTAGCTCAGTAGTTTATCAACTGGTCTGTCCGAGCCAGTCTGTCTGCGCGTGTGTGTTCACACACCCTCTTCCATAGCCTTTAACACTGCCCATCAGCAGGTGTAAATCAAACTTGTGTAAAACCTTTCAAATATAACTTAAGACAATGTTTAGGTACATATATTCATAATAAATCTGTGAGAGAAAAAAAAAGTTAAAAGTTCCAAACAGTAAGACCAGGATCAGGTCAGAAGAGTCTCTATGGGTAGGTTGTGTGTGTGTGTGTGTGTGTGTGTGTGTGTGTGTGTGTGTGTGTGTGTGTGTGTGTGTGTGTGTGTGTGTGTGTGTGTGTGTGTGTGTGTGTGTGTGTGTGTGTGTGTGTGTGTGTGTGTGTGTGTGTGTGTGTGTGTGTGTGTGTGTGTGTGGCTCTGTTTGATAGGTCATCATCAGACAGTGGTAAAAGGCTTATTTGTGGAATCATTAAGGATTAGTTTTAGTACAGTGTTGTAAAGTCCCCCCACTCTTTAACTTCCCCCTCAGCAACAACAACAAGTAACAAGCTCTCCGCTGCAGTTGGTTCCACATCCAGATAGTGACACTGATTGGCTGTCAGAATGGTGGGGGGGGTGATGTCATAATCAGGCTCTGAGGGAAAAGGAAGTGTAGAATCAAGCCAGTTCAGGGCAGGTGTGAGTGGAGGTGCATAGCGACAGGCTGGCGCCAGTAAAACAGTCATCGTCATCATCATCATTTTGTTCTACAGCGTTTACCATCCCCTCTTCCCTGGTTGCCGTGGGTGCCGTTTGACTCCTCCCTCCAACACAGAAAGGCCAGTTGACCCCCTCACCATTGACCGCTAACCTCCAGCAGTGGTCTGGGCTTCTCAGACAGGTTACAATGTGACAGAGTGAGACAGGAGAGTTAAGAGTGAACCAACAGAGTGAATATAGTAATATAGAACAACAGATTTAGGACCAGCTTCCCCTCCCCATATCCTGTCATTAACCATTAGTGGGGGAAATTAAAAACTGACCCAGGATCAGAGTCCGAGGGCAACTTCATCCTACAGAACACATCAACATATCTACAGACTCTGGAATAGTCCATTACAGAAAGGAGAGGGGTGTGTGAGGGGAGGGATAGGGAGAGCTCATTTACAGTGGTTTAGAAGGGGGGGGTAGAACTGCCAGGTACAAGGCCATTAGAAGTGGTAACAGGGTTCAGTGGTCAAGGGTCATAGGTGACAGCCTGCACCAGAGGTGACTGGAGATCAGGGGTCAAGGTGAGGGCTCGCAGGGGTTAAAGGTCAAGGGCCAAAAGGTGACTTAAAAGGCAGTGACACAGTGTAACACAACAACTCTTCTGCTCTCTGTTCATCACCCTGCAATCACGGCAAGTCAGTGGGTCACGGTGAGGAGTCACAGGGGGGGGGGGGTTAAAGGCCAAAAGGTGACTTGAAAAAGGTCATAACCCCCCTGCGATCACTGCAGCATCAGCTGCTTTAGGTTGTCGTGGAGGATGGTGTCCTTGACGTCTCGGAACACCAGGCGAATGTTCTCCGTGTTGATGGCTGTGGTGAAGTGGTGGTACAGGGGCTTCTGCGTCACGTCCCTCCTCTTCCCCCGGAAGCAGTCCACTAGGAACCTCTGTACGTCCACCAGGCTGTGTGGCTCCCCGGGGTACTCTGGGAAATAGTCCTTGATGGGGACGGAGCGCACCTTGTCCTCCAGAAGGTCTGTCTTGTTGAGGAACAGGATGATGGAGACGTTGGAGAAAACACGATTGTTGACGATCGTCTCGAAGATGTTGAGGGATTCGCTGAGACGGTTGGTTTGACGGTCCTCCATCAAGACCTGGGGGGGGTTAGGAGGTTAGGGGAGTAGGGTGTGTGTGTGTGTGTGTGTGTGTGAAATAGAAAGAGTTTGTGTGTTCAAGTGAGTGTGTACGCATACAGTAACGCCAGGGTAGTGGGTTCGATCCCCGGGACCACCCATACGTAGAATGTATGCACACATGACTGTAAGTCGCTTTGGATAAAAGCGTCTGCTAAATGGCATATATTATTATTATTATATTATTATTATTATTAAATTATATTTAATTGTATCTAACATCCAAAGACAGGTGTGTGAGCTGATTTAAGAGAGTGTTTCTGCATGAATCCAAATTCTTGGTCGTTTAATTTCATTCACAAGGACAGAAACGTGTGTGTGTGTGTGTGTGTGTGTGTGTGTGTGTGTGTGTGTGTGTGTGTGTGTGTGTGTGTGTGTGTGTGTGTGTGTGTGTGTGTGTGTGTGTGTGTGTGTGTGTGTGTGTGTGTGTGTGTGTGTGTGTGTGTGTGTGTGTGTGAACCCACCTGGTCATACTCTGAAGAGGAGACGAGGAAGAGGATGGAGGTGACAGAGTCAAAACACTCAAACCATCTCTTTCTCTCTGACCTTTGACCCCCAACGTCCACCATCTTAAATGGAACGTTCTTGATCTCAAAGTCGTACTCGTGGATACCTTTAGTGGGCTTACGGGCCAGGAGAATATCCTGCTGAGTCGGTAGGTAGTCCTGGAGGAGAGAACGAGAGAGAGAGAACGAGAGAGAGAGAGAAGAGAGACGAGAGTGAGAGAACGGGAGTGAGAGAGAGAGAACGAGAGAGAGAGAGAGAGAGAGAGAACGAGAGAGAGAGAGAGAGAACGAGAGTGAGAGAGAGAGAACGAGAGAGAGAGAGAGAGAACGAGAGTGAGAGAGAGAGAACGAGAGTGAGAGAGAGAGAAAGAGAGAGAGAGAGAGAGAGAGAACGAGAGTGAGAGAGAGAGAACGGGAGAGAGAGAGAGAGAGAGAGAACGAGAGAGAGAGAGAGAGAGAGAGAACGAGAGAGAGAGAACGAGAGAGAGAGAACGAGTTAGTGTCACAGACTAGACGGCTAGTGTAACAGACTAGACGGCTAGTGTAACAGACTAGACGGCTAGTGTAACAGACTAGACGGCTAGTGTAACAGACTAGACTGCTAGTGTAACAGACTAGACGGCTAGTGTAACAGACTAGACGAGAGAGAAAGAAGAGCGAGTAGTATAACAGACCAGACGGCTAGTATAACAGACCAGACTAGTATAACAGACCAGACGGCTAGTATAACAGACAGACGGCTAGTATAACAGACCAGACGGCTAGTATAACAGACCAGACGACGAGAGCTAGTATAACAGACCAGACGGCTAGTATAACAGACCAGACGGCTAGTATAACAGACCAGACGGCTAGTATAACAGACTAGACGGCTAGTATAACAGACTAGACGGCTAGTATAACAGACTAGACGGCTAGTATAACAGACTAGACGGCTAGTATAACAGACTAGACGGCTAGTATAACAGACTAGACGGCTAGTATAACAGACTAGACGGCTAGTATAACAGACTAGACCGCTAGTATAACAGACTAGACCGCTAGTATAACAGACTAGACCGCTAGTATAACAGACTAGACGGCTAGTATAACAGACTAGACCGCTAGTATAACAGACTAGACGGCTAGTATAACAGACTAGACGGCTAGTATAACAGACTGGTTAAGATGCTGCTAGTGGTATTATATAACAGACTAGACTGCTAGTATAACAGACTAGAAGGCTAGTATAACAGACTAGACGGCTAGTATAACAGACTAGACCGCTAGTATAACAGACTAGACCGCTAGTATAACAGACTAGACGGCTAGTATAACAGACTAGACGGCTAGTATAACAGACTAGACCGCTAGTATAACAGACTAGACCGCTAGTATATCTGAAAAATAAATGGAATACTATATCAGTACATCTTTATAGAACTAGTTGTTGAACCTGTCAGAAAAATCCCAGTTAAAAAAAACATCTTCCCAAAGTGAAGTGTAAGAGTGCAAAGCAGAATTCATCTCTCGCTCTCCGTGTGTGTGTTGTGTGTGTGTGTGTTGTATGTGTGTGTGTTGTGTGTGTGTGTTGTATGTGTGTGTGTTGTATGTGTGTGTGTTGTGTGTGTGTGTGTGTTGTATGTGTGTGTGTTGTATGTGTGTGTGTTGTATGTGTTCCATTCCAGAGGAGAATTCCTGACATTCTAGACGCTGTGACATCAAAGGTCAGGCTGCACTGGAAAAGCCATCAGTGAAGTCACCATCAGGATACCAGCCAGAGATACAGAGTTACACACTCCTCATTCCTCTGCACTGCCCGTGAAGAACAGGGAGAAAAGTTGAGAAAGACTAAAGAGAGAGAGAGAGGTCAGTTTCCCCCTCTTTAGTCAGAAGGAGATCAGGCCTTCGCTGGTAGCACACCCTGACATCTCAGAGAGAGATGGAGATATGTGAGGAGATGGACAGAACCACAGAGGGAGGAGAGAGAGAGGGAAGGCTTCACTTCTCTTTAGTCAGAAGGAGATCAGGCCTTCGCTGGTAGCACACCCTGACATCTCAGAGAGAGATACAGTGCCTTGCGAAAGTATTCGGCCCCTTTGAACTTTGCAACCTTTTGCCACATTTCAGGCTTCAAACATAAAGATATAAAACTGTATTTTTTTGTGAAGAATCAACAACAAGTGGGACACAATCATGAAGTGGAACGACATTTATTGGATATTTCAAACTTTTTTAACAAATCAAAAACTGAAAAATTGGGCGTGCAAAATTATTCAGCCCCTTTACTTTCAGTGCAGCAAACTCTCTCCAGAAGTTCAGTGAGGATCTCTGAATGATCCAATGTTGACCTAAATGACTAATGATGATAAATACAATCCACCTGTGTGTAATCAAGTCTCCGTATAAATGCACCTGCACTGTGATAGTCTCAGAGGTCCGTTAAAAGCGCAGAGAGCATCATGAAGAACAAGGAACACACCAGGCAGGTCCGAAATACTGTTGTGAAGAAGTTTAAAGCCGGATTTGGATACAAAAAGATTTAAACATCCCAAGGAGCACTGTGCAAGCGATAATATTGAAATGGAAGGAGTATCAGACCACTGCAAATCTACCAAGACCTGGCCGTCCCTCTAAACTTTCAGCTTATACAAGGAGAAGACTGATCAGAGATGCAGCCAAGAGGCCCATGATCACTCTGGATGAACTGCAGAGATCTACAGCTGAGGTGGGAGACTCTGTCCATAGGACAACGATCAGTCGTATATTGCACAAATCTGGCCTTTATGGAAGAGTGGCAAGAAGAAAGCCATTTCATAAAGATATCCATAAAAAGTGTCGTTTAAAGTTTGCCACAAGCCACCTGGGAGACACACCAAACATGTGGAAGAAGGTGCTCTGGTCAGATGAAACCAAAATGGAACTTTTTGGCAACAATGCAAAACGTTATGTTTGGCGTAAAAGCAACACAGCTCATCACCCTGAACACATCATCCCCACTGTCAAACATGGTGGTGGCAGCATTATGGTTTGGGCCTGCTTTTCTTCAGCAGGGACAGGGAAGATGGTTAAAATGGATGGGAAGATGGATGGAGCCAAATACAGGACCATTCTGGAAGAAAACCTGATGGAGTCTGCAAAAGACCTGAGACTGGGACGGAGATTTGTCTTCCAACAAGACAATGATCTATAACATAAAGCAAAATCTACAATGGAATGGTTCAAAAATAAACATATCCAGGTGTTAGAATGGCCAAGTCAAAGTCCAGGCCTGAATCCAATCGAGAATCTGTGGAAAGAACTGAAAACTGCTGTTCACAAATGCTCTCCATCCAACCTCGCTGAGCTCGAGCTGTTTTGCAAGGAGGAATGGGAAAAAATGTCAGTCTCTCGATGCGCAAAACTGATAGAGACATACCCCAAGCGACTTACAGCTGTAATCGCAGCAAAAGGTGGCGCTACAAAGTATTAACTTAAGGGGGCTGTATAATTTTGCACGCCCAATCTTTCAGTTTTTGATTTGTTAAAGTTTGAAATATCCAATAAATGTCGTTCCACTTCATGATTGTGTCCCATTTGTTGTTGATTCTTCACAAAAAAATACAGTTTTATATCTTTATGTTTGAAGCCTGAAATGTGGCAAAAGGTCGCAAAGTTCAAGGGGACCGAATACTTTCGCAAGGCACTGTATGTGAGGAGATGGATAGAACCACAGAGGGAGGAGAGAGAGAGGGACGGCTTCACTTAGAACCACAGAGGAGGAGAGAGAGGGACGAATCTGGCCTCTGGACAGAACCACAGAGGGAGGAGAGAGAGAGGGACGGTAGTCAGATGGAGATATGTGAGGAGATGGATAGAACCACAGAGGGAGGAGAGAGAGAGGGACGGCTTCACTTCTCTTTAGTCAGATGGAGATATGTGAGGAGATGGATAGAACCACAGAGGGAGGAGAGAGAGAGGGACGGCTTCACTTCTCTTTTCATTCTGACTGTTACTTCATCTGCAGTAGTGTATAGATGCATAAGAGATGGGTGGGACTTACCGGCTGTCCCAGCTTTTCCAGATGATCCAGGAAATACTTCACAGACTCCCCCTGGAAGAGGGAGAGGGAGAGGAGAGAGGGGAGAGGAGAGAGGGGAGAGGGAGAGGGAGAGGAGAGGGAGAGGAGAGAGAGAGAACATGTCAGATTGGTTCAGTTATTCAGAGTTCAAGCACACTTACTACAGAGGTCATGTTATTCATATTAAAAGTGAATCAACAGTACTGTTGTGTGGGTGGATGTGAAATGCCAAGGACTCCTTTTAAAACAGGAAGACAAGAAAAAGTGTGTTGACCTCTGACTCTCACAGAGCTGCGTGAAAATCAGGGCAACGTGGCGAAACTCTTCCTGCGCCCGCCGGGCTGGGCAGGAAATGCAGAGATCTCAGAACAAACACACACTGCATCTATAAATGAAACCCTGAGTAACAAGCTGCTCAGGAAGCAGCAGAGACAGAACAGAACAAACAGAAGGTGTTTGTGTGTGTGTGTGTACGCAAGAAAGGAGAGCGAGAAAGACAGAAAGAGAAACCGAGCTGTGAGGTAACACTACCACGATGCCATAACCCCCAGGAGGAGGCTCAAAAAACAGAGGTACCACTACTAGCATGATGCCTTAACCCCCAGGAGGCTGAAACCACAGAAGTACCACTACCACGATGCCTTAACCCCCAGGAGGCTGAAACCACAGAAGTACCACTACCACGATGCCTTAACCCCCAGGAGGAGGCTGAAACCACAGAAGTACCACTACCACGATGCCTTAACCCCCAGGAGGAGGTTGAAACCACAGAAGTACCACTACCACGATGCCTTAACCCCCAGGAGGAGGCTGAAACCACAGAGGTAACACTACCACGATGCCTTAACCCCCAGGAGGAGGCTGAAACCACAGAGGTAACACTACCACGATGCCATAACCCCCAGGAGGAGGCTGAAACCACAGAAGTACCACTACCATGATGCCTTAACCCCCAGGAGGAGGCTGAAACCACATAAGTACCACTACTAGCATGATGCCTTAACCCCCAGGAGGAGGCTGAAACCAGAGGCAACACTCGCAGCAGGATACAAGGCGAGGGGAGGAGTAGACAGACGACCCCCCCTAAAGAGCCATAGATCACAACACATTCTATTCTATGGGGAAACCCCCCTCCTCCCACACAACTACACCTGTGTGACTTTCTATTTTGGGCTAACATGGGGGGCATGTGAGGAGCTGTGAAACCAGAGCAGGGGGGCAACTACTACCAGAAGGACTAGGTAGCATTTAGACCGTGGCTTTAGATTAGCATCCAGGGGCAAGTGGGAAACCGCATCCAAGTCACAAACCACTCAGTTCCAATGTTAATCATCCCACTCGGGGTTCCACTCTGTCACAGGAAACTGTTCAAGTCTCTTGTGTGACTCATACACAACATGGGGGGAAAAGACCCCCCCCCCTCAAGAGTTCTGCTGTGGTTACAACCCCGAGACGTCAGTCATGGAGATGGTCTATTGACATACATAGAACGAACACTGATATACAGAAATAGTTTCCAGAAAAAGTGACTGATACTTTGTAAGAGCTAAAACAGGAGGCGTTTTACAGGCCTATTTCTGCTTCCTAAATGGTAAATAAAGTCATTATTACCATCAGTTAATTATCAGATGACAACAGGCTTTCTCCTTTCCTGGGAACAACTTAAGTCTTATTTGAATGTAACTGCCATCAACTGTCACGTCGTAGGTTGGTTGACAATCAAATAAAGCTTTGAGAATTTGAATGTGAGAGACGCTGCACGTCTGTCTTGTGATTATCTACGAACAGCAATAAATTAATAAAGAGAGAGAGAAAAAGATTGAACGATGGAGAGAGTGAGAGCTTGTGTAAGAATGAGAGAGGGAGAGAGAAATAAAAACTCAGTGTTTAAAGCAGTGTAAAACCCATACTGTTTAAAGCAGTGTAAACCCCATAGACAGTGTTTAAAGCAGTGTAAAACCCATACTGTTTAAAGCAGTGTAAACCCCATAGACAGTGTTTAAAGCAGTGTAAAACCCATACTGTTTAAAGCAGTGTAAAACCCATAGACAGTGTTTAAAGCAGTGTAAAACCCATAGACAGTGTTTAAAGCAGTGTAAACCCCATACAGTGTTTAAAGCAGTGTAAACCCCATAGACAGTGTTTAAAGCAGTGTAAACCCCATAGACAGTGTTTAAAGCAGTGTAAACCCCATAGACAGTGTTTAAAGCAGTGTTTAAACCCCATAAACAGTGTTTAAAGCAGTGTAAACCCCATAGACAGTGTTTAAAGCAGTGTAAAACCCATACTGTTTAAAGCAGTGTAAAACCCATACTGTTTAAAGCAGTGTAAAACCCATAGACAGTGTTTAAAGCAGTGTAAACCCATACTGTTTAAAGCAGTGTAAACCCCATAGACAGTGTTTAAAGCAGTGTAAACCCCATAGACTGTTTAAAGCAGTGTAAAACCCATACTGTTTAAAGCAGTGTAAAACCCATACTGTTTAAAGCAGTGTAAACCCCATAGACAGTGTTTAAAGCAGTGTAAACCCCATAGACAGTGTTTAAAGCAGTGTTTAAAGCAGTGTAAACCCCATAGACAGTGTTTAAAGCAGTGTAAAACCCATACTGTTTAAAGCAGTGTAAAACCCATAGACAGTGTTTAAAGCAGTGTTTAAAGCAGTGTAAACCCCATAGACAGTGTTTAAAGCAGTGTAAAACCCATACTGTTTAAAGCAGTGTAAACCCCATAGACAGTGTTTAAAGCAGTGTAAACCCCATAGACAGTGTTTAAAGCAGTGTAAAACCCATACTGTTTAAAGCAGTGTAAAACCCATACTGTTTAAAGCAGTGTAAAACCCATACTGTTTAAAGCAGTGTAAAACCCATAGACAGTGTTTAAAGCAGTGTAAACCCCATAGACAGTGTTTAAAGCAGTGTAAAACCCATACTGTTTAAAGCAGTGTAAAACCCATACTGTTTAAAGCAGTGTAAAACCCATACTGTTTAAAGCAGTGTAAACCCCATACTGTTTAAAGCAGTGTAAACCCATACTGTTTAAAGCAGTGTAAAACCCATACTGTTTAAAGCAGTGTAAAACCCATACTGTTTAAAGCAGTGTAAAACCCATAGACAGTGTTTAAAGCAGTGTAAAACCCATACTGTTTAAAGCAGTGTAAACCCCATACTGTTTAAAGCAGTGTAAAACCCATACTGTTTAAAGCAGTGTAAAACCCATACTGTTTAAAGCAGTGTAAAACCCATACTGTTTAAAGCAGTGTAAAACCCATACTGTTTAAAGCAGTGTAAAACCCATACTGTTTAAAGCAGTGTAAACCCCATAGTGTTTAAAGCAGTGTAAAACCCATACTGTTTAAAGCAGTGTAAAACCCATACTGTTTAAAGCAGTGTAAAACCCATAGACAGTGTTTAAAGCAGTGTAAAACCCATAGACAGTGTTTAAAGCAGTGTAAAACCCATAGACAGTGTTTAAAGCAGTGTAAACCCCATAGACAGTGTTTAAAGCAGTGTTTAAAGCAGTGTAAACCCCATAGACAGTGTTTAAAGCAGTGTAAAACCCATAGACAGTGTTTAAAGCAGTGTAAAACCCATAGACAGTGTTTAAAGCAGTGTAAAACCCATAGACAGTGTTTAAAGCAGTGTAAAACCCATATACAGTGTTTAAAGCAGTGTAAAACCCATAGACAGTGTTTAAAGCAGTGTAAAACCCATAGACAGTGTTTAAAGCAGTGTAAAACCCATAGACAGTAGACAGTGTTTAAAGCAGTGTAAAACCCATAGACAGTGTTTAAAGCAGTGTAAAACCCATAGACAGTGTTTAAAGCAGTGTAAAACCCATAGACAGTGTTTAAAGCAGTGTAAAACCCATAGACAGTGTTTAAAGCAGTGTAAAACCCATAGACAGTGTTTAAAGCAGTGTAAAACCCATAGACAGTGTTTAAAGCAGTGTAAAACCCATAGACAGTGTTTAAAGCAGTGTAAACCCCATACTGTTTAAAGCAGTGTAAAACCCATACTGTTTAAAGCAGTGTAAAACCCATACTGTTTAAAGCAGTGTAAACCCCATACTGTTTAAAGCAGTGTAAAACCCATAGACAGTGTTTAAAGCAGTGTAAACCCCATAGACAGTGTTTAAAGCAGTGTAAACCCCATAGACAGTGTTTAAAGACCAGCATGTAAAACCCCATAGACAGTGTTTAAAGCAGTGTAAACCCCATAGACAGTGTTTAAAGCAGTGTAAACCCCATAGACAGTGTTTAAAGCAGTGTAAACCCCATAGACAGTGTTTAAACCCAGAACAGTGTTCTAGGGTGGAAATGATATAAAACCCATAGACAGTGTTTAAAGCAGTGTAAACCCCATAGACAGTGTTTAAAGCAGTGTAAACCCCATAGACAGTGTTTAAAGCAGTGTAAACCCCATAGACAGTGTTTAAAGCAGTGTAAAACCAGTGTAGACAGTCCTAATGGAAGCGTCTCCACAAAATAATTTAAGCGTCCAGTAGACCAGCCACTGAGCAGAGCAGACCACCGCCACTGAGCTGAGCAGACCACCGCCACTGAGCAGAGCAGACCACCGCCACTGAGCAGACCACCGCCACTGAGCAGACCACCGCCACTGAGCAGACCACCGCCACTGAGCAGACCACCGCCACTGAGCAGAGCAGACCACCGCCACTGAGCAGACCACCGCCACTGAGCAGAGCAGACCACCGCCACTGAGCAGAGCAGACCACCGCGGCACCAAAATCACATGGCCAAACCAATACCGAAGGGGAAGAAAACTGATTAGGTAGAATCCATTGAGAAGTGGTTATTAATTAGAATGGACTAGACCAGCATGACATAACAGAATGTTCTAGGGTGGACTAGACCAGCATGACATAACAGAATGTTCTAGGGTGGACTAGACCAGCATGATGGAACAGAATGTTCTAGGGTGGACTAGACCAGCATGATGGAACAGAATGTTCTAGGGTGGACTAGACCAGCATGATGGAACAGAATGTTCTAGGGTGGACTAGACCAGCATGTTCACTAGACCAGATGGAACAGAATGTTCTAGGGTGGACTAGACCAGCATGATGGAACAGAATGTTCTAGGGTGGACTAGACCAGCATGATGGAACAGAATGTTCTAGGGTGGACTAGACCAGCATGACGGAACAGAATGTTCTAGGGTGGACTAGACCAGCATGATGGAACAGAATGTTCTAGGGTGGACTAGACCAGGATGATAGAATGTTCTAGGGTGGACTAGACCAGCATGACGGAACAGAATGTTCTAGGGTGGACTAGACCAGCATGACATTGACGGAACAGAATGTTCTAGGGTGGACTAGACCAGCATGATATAATGTTCTAGGGTGGACTAGACCAGCATGACGGAACAGAATGTTCTAGGGTGGACTAGACCAGCATGACTGAACAGAATGTTCTAGGGTGGACTAGACCAGGATGATATAATGTTCTAGGGTGGACTAGACCAGCATGACAGAATGTTCTAGGGTGGACTAGACCAGCATGATATAATGTTCTAGGGTGGACTAGACCAGCATGATATAATGTTCTAGGGTGGACTAGACCAGCATGATATAATGTTCTAGGGTGGACTAGACCAGCATGATATAATGTTCTAGGGTGGACTAGACCAGGATTGATAGAATGTTCTAGGGTGGACTAGGCCATGATTGATAGAATGTTCTAGGGTGGACTAGGCCAGGATTGATAGAATGTTCTAGGGTGGACTAGGCCATGATTGATAGAATGTTCTAGGGTGGACTAGACCAGGATTGATAGAATGTTCTAGGGTGGACTAGACCAGGATTGATAGAATGTTCTAGGGTGGACTAGGCCAGGATTGATAGAATGTTCTAGGGTGGACTAGGCCAGGATTGATAGAATGTTCTAGGGTGGACTAGGCCATGATTTGATAGAATGTTCTAGGGTGGACTAGGCCAGATTGATAGAATGTTCTAGGCCAGGTGGAATGTTCTAGGACCATGATTGATAGAATGTTCTAGTGGTGGACTAGGCCATGATTGATAGAATGTTCTAGGGTGGACTAGGCCAGGATTGATAGAATGTTCTAGGGTGGACTAGGCCATGATTTATAGAATGTTCTAGGGTGGACTAGGCCATGATTTATAGAATGTTCTAGGGTGGACTAGGCCATGATTGATAGAATGTTCTAGGGTGGACTAGGCCATGATTTATAGAATGTTCTAGGGTGGACTAGGCCATGATTGATAGAATGTTCTAGGGTGGACTAGGCCATGATTGATAGAATGTTCTAGGGTGGACTAGGCCAGGATTGATAGAATGTTCTAGGGTGGACTAGGCCAGGATTGATAGAATGTTCTAGGGTGGACTAGGCCAGGATTGATAGAATGTTCTAGGGTGGACTAGACCAGGATTGATAGAATGTTCTAGGGTGGACTAGGCCATGATTGATAGAATGTTCTAGGGTGGACTAGGCCATGATTGATAGAATGTTCTAGGGTGGACTAGGCCAGGATTGATAGAATGTTCTAGGGTGGACTAGGCCATGATTGATAGAATGTTCCAAGGTGAAATGGACCAGAATGATAGAATAATATACTGTCCTCTTGTCCCAACAACCAGCTGAAGCAACATGACATTCTCTAGTCTAACATAACCCATCTGACCTGGTATACTGCTGACCACATAGACGTGTGTGTGTGTGTGTGTGTGTGTGTGTGTGTGTGTGTGTGAGTTCGTCAGTGCTTTCACTTCCCCTGCGTTCCCCTACTCAGTAAAGCAACGGTGTGACGCATGTCGAACACAGACACATGCGTAAGGAAACCACACCCCCCCCCCAGCCCCGCCTCCACTCTGCCGTCATGCTGATATCTACTACTAGGCTCTGGTGAGGCAGGTGGAAGATCAACTGTCACCAACTGTCAAAATATCTCTAGAATGAAGAGGGTCAAAGGACATGGTAACCACGATGGGTTACTGTGGTTACGGTCTCCGAGGTGACTGGGACCTGAAGAGAAGCCTGTAGTCAGTGTGTTCTGCTACTAACACAGTACGTGTAGTTAAGACTAGCGCCCATATAGGGATTTTGGGTTCGATACAGATTCCCAATGTGTTGGTCTGTTGATATACTGTTTAACAGGTGGAAATGAAAAACCTGTTTCCACAAAACGTTCTCATAAATGACCATCCAAAAGAGAAATGCTTCAAATGTTGATTTTGTACATTGTGACATTAATGACAGAACGACCACAGTGTGCAGATCAGCATGAGACAGATCAGATTCCCCCCTTTCCATCCTTATTGAAAATGAGGTATATGTGATAATTAACACACATCAATAGGCTGTATTGGAAAAACAAAACAGTTGAGTTGACTGCTGCTACCACAGGGTTAATACATTCTCTAGAGTTGACTGCTGCTACCACAGGGTTAATACATTCTCTGTAGAGTTGACTGCTGCCACCACAGGGCTCAATACATTCTCTGTAGAGTTGACTGCTGCCACCACAGGGCTCAATACATTCTCTGTAGTGTTGACTGCTACTACCACAGGGCTCAATACATTCTCTGTAGTGTTGACTGCTACCACCACAGGGCTAATATATTATCTGTAGTGTTGACTGCTACTACCACAGGGCTAATATATTCTCTGTAGTGTTGACTGCTACCACCACAGGGCTCAATACATTCTCTGTAGTGTTGACTGCTACTACCACAGGGCTCAATACATTCTCTGTAGAGTTGACTGCTGCCACCACAGGGCTCAATACATTCTCTGTAGTGTTGACTGCTACTACCACAGGGCTCAATACATTCTCTGTAGTGTTGACTGCTACTACCACAGGGCTCAATACATTCTCTGTAGTATATCTGTAGAATATTGAGGAACCCGACTGGCCTGGGCTGACAGACCGTGGGAGATGTGTAGTAGTAGTAGTAGTTGACGTCATTGTCCCACAATGGGAAATTGGTCTCAGCAATTTAAAAAGACATGACAACAGGAATCATAACCGAAAATACATATCAAAAGTGTGTGTGGCCCAATCAGATGGGGAGCGTGCTGGCTCTCGGTCCAATCAGATGGGGAGCGTGCTGGCTGTCGGTCCAATCAGATGGGGAGCGTGCTGGCTGTCGGTCCAATCAGATGGGGAGCGTGCTGGCTGTCGGTCCAATCAGATGGGGAGCGTGCTGGCTCTCGGTTCAATCAGATGGGGAGCGTGCTGGCTCTCGGTTCAATCAGATGGGGAGCGTGCTGGCTCTCGGTCCAATCAGATGGGGAGCGTGCTGGCTCTCGGTCCAATCAGATGGGGAGCGTGCTGGCTCTCGGTTCAATCAGATGGGGAGCGTGCTGGCTCTCGGTCCAATCAGATGGGGAGCGTGCTGGCTCTCGGTCCAATCAGATGGGGAGCGTGCTGGCTCTCGGTCCAATCAGATGGGGAGCGTGCTGGCTCTCGGTCCAATCAGATGGGGAGCGTCCTGGCTGTCGGTCCAATCAGATGGGGAGCGTCCTGGCTGTCGGTCCAATCAGATGGGGAGCGTGCTGGCTGTCGGTCCAATCAGATGAGGAGCGTGCTGGCTCTCGGTCCAATCAGATGAGGAGCGTGCTGGCTCTCGGTCCAATCAGATGGGGAGCGTGCTGGCTCTCGGTCCAATCAGATGGGGAGCGTGCTGGCTGTTGGTCCAATCAGATGGGGAGCGTGCTGGCTGTTGGTCCAATCAGATGGGGAGCGTGCTGGCTGTTGGTCCAATCAGATGGGGAGCGTGCTGGCTGTTGGTCCAATCAGATGGAGCGTGCTGGCTGTTGGTCCAATCAGATGGAGCGTGCTGGCTGTTGGTCCAATCAGATGGAGCGTGCTGGCTGTTGGTCCAATCAGATGGGGAGCGTGCTGGCTCTCGGTCCAATCAGATGGGGAGCGTGCTGGCTGTTGGTCCAATCAGATGGGGAACGTGCTGGCTCTCTTGTGATGGGCCGGTGTTGCACAGAGACCAAGGTCTAATCACAGCTCAACATTCCTTTATGGATCACCCCCGCCCCCCCGTTCCTCCTCTCCTCTATTCCTTCATCCCCTTTGTATTCCTTCATCCCCTTTGTACACCCCCCCCCCCGTTCCTCCTCTCCTCTATTCCTTCATCCCCCCTCTCCTCTATTCCTTCATCCCCTTTGTACATCCCCCCCGTTCCTCTATTCCTTCATCCCCTTTGTACATCCCCCCCCCCCGTTCCTATTCCTTCATCCCCTTTGTACATCTCCCCCCGTTCCTCCATCCCCTTTGTACATCTCCCCCCCCCTATTTCCTCCATCCCCTTTGTACATCTCCCCCCCGTTCCTCCATCCCCTTTGTACATCCCCCCCCCCCCGTTCCTCCATCCCCTTTGTACATCCCCCCCCCGTTCCTCCATCCCCTTTGTACATCCCCCCCCCCCCCCCCGTTCCTCCTCTCCATCTATTCCTTCATCCCCTTTGTACATCTCCCCCCCTCTCTTTTACAGGCCTTACCCTCAGTCGTTCCCTTCCTCCTGGTAGTGTAACTCAGACGAGGGGAAAGGGCCATTTCAGGTCTCAGCTGAAACACTGTAGCGACCGCATCTACTGGCCATTAAACTAGACAGTTCCTCTATTAATGGCTTCTGGGATTGCTGCTGCTGCAGCAACACACACACACACACACACGGAGTATGCTGGTCCCCGGACATGACAGTGAGCAGCAGCCTTCCCAGAGAGATAGGGGAGGGAGAGATGGGGGAGGGAGGGAGAGATGGGGGAGGGAGGGAGAGATGGGGGTCAAGATGGCATGCTTGAACACCACTTATCCCTGGTACCACCACCACCAGAGAGCAGGAGGGTGAAGGAGAGAAAGAACGAGGGAGAGAGAAACTAAACAAAACCCCTTTGTGTGCTGCAATCCAGGGAGCACGTGTCCCGAGTGCCAAACATGTCAGGCTTCCTGCTTTCACAACCTCTCACACACACACACACACACACACACACACACACACACACACACACACACACACACACACACACACACACACACACACACACACACACACACACACACACACACACACACACACACACACACACACACACACACACACACACACACACACACACACACACACACACACACAAATTAAGCCTCTCAGACATGCTGTCTGCAGAACAGGACTTGATCTTGATGCTTTAAGTAAACATTCCCCAGCCCTTATTCCCTTTCACCCCTACCCCCCGCCCCCTCTTCCCTATCCCCCTCTTTCCTATCCCCCCGCCCCTCTCTTCCCTACCCCCCGCCCCTCTCTTCCCTACCCCCGCCCCTCTCTTCCCTACCCCCCCCGCCCCTCTCTTCCCCCCCCGCCCCTCTCTTCCCTACCCCCCGCCCCTCTCTTCCCTATCCTAGGTGTTGTATAATCCTAATCCACAGCCTCAGACCTGTTCTCCTCTCCACTGAAGGCTTTATAGTGTTCTGTTACAAGCCACGCCCTCATTGACATGGGATCTGTTGAGGGTCCAATCAACGCAGGGCAACAGAGTTAGAAGCGGAGCGTATAGAATAGATAGGACTATATCGTTGTTGTGAGAATGTATACTACATATGAACATTAAAAGCTTTGGTGTGGTCCCAGATCACTCTCTCTCTCATCCACTCTCCCTTCCTTTTCTGCAACAGTTAATTCCTTTCCTCTCTGCTCCACTCTACATTGGAGACTACGGAGAGGGAGGGAGGGAGGAGGGCAAGAAAGGGCATTGTTTTCATTTTCTATGGTTGACTTGATTTGTGTGTGAGTTAGCATTTTCTCCACACACAAACACTGATGTGTGTGTGTGTGTGTGTGTGTGTGTGTGTGTGTGTGTGTGTGTGTGTGTGTGTGTGTGTGTGTGTGTGTGTGTGTGTGTGTGTGTGTGTGTGTGTGTGTGTGTGTGTGTGTGTGTGTGTGTGTAGCAAGCTCAGAAGCCATTAGTAGTGGTTTAAGGGCAGTAGATGCAGTCTGTTTTCAAATCAAATTTTAATGCGCAGAATAAACCAGATGTGAACTTTACCGTGAAATGCTTTCTTACGAGCAATTTTCCCACCAGTGCAGTTAAAAAGACATTTAAAAATGTAAAAGCACCATTGGTCATTAGCCTGTAAAACGTCTGCTATCCCCTCCAGCGCCATTAAACTCTTTGTTTGAAATAAATGATTCCACTTTAAGATTAAACGACAAAAATAAGGTATAATATTTTATATTACCATACACAAAATAAATGTGATGTATTTATTTGATAAACAGACCACAAACAGCCCAAAGCATCAAACGCAACGTAAATTCAGACTCAACTTTGAGCCTCTCTAAAATGTTAACCCTCCTCTTAATGGTGAACCGAGTGTCCATTCTGTGTCAGCTTTGGGGAAGTGAGAGTGCGTATTAGCAGAACTGGGAGGGAGTATGGCGTGCTGTGGTTCTGTCATACCCCGGTCTCAGATGACAGCCTCCCTGGGATGAGTGAGTTGGCAGAGGACAGCGAACAGACAGACTAGCAGAAACCCCTTTAGAACCCATGGTAAAAAAAAACATCACCAGGGAATCAGTTGTGGGTTTAGCAGGAATCAGGAAGTACACCTCACACAACTGGTTTCAATGGCTCAGTTGAATATTAGTAAACAGAAGGTCTTATTTCCTGACTTCTTGGTATAGATGTTCCTTCATAGGAGATTTGACAGCAGAAAATCTTCCAGAGACAAACAGTGAGTCAGCTGGTTGGAGCGTGTTCATTTGAATGCACCATCAGAGTGGTGGGGTGGATTTCTACACTGGCCACTTGTAGCGAATGTATACAGTTGAAGGCGGAAGTTTACATACACCTTAGCCAAATACATTTCAACTCTGTTTTTCCACAATTCCTGACAAAAATTCCCCGTCTTAGGTCAGTTAGGATCACCACTTTATTTTAAGAATGTGAAATGTCAGAATAATAGTAGAGAGGAAGATTTACTTCAGGTTTTATTTCTTTCATCACATTCCCAGTGGGTCAGAAGTTCACATACACTCAGTTAGTATTTGGTAGCATTGTCTTAACTTGGGTCAAACATTTCGGGTAGCATTCCACAAGCTTCCCACAATAAGTTGGGGGAATTTTGGCCCATTCCTCCTGACAGAGCTGGTGTAATTGAGTCAGGTTTGTAGGCCTCCTTGCTCACACACGTTTTTTCAGTTCTGCCCACAAATGTTCTATTGGATTGAGGTCAGGACTTTGTTGTCCTTACGCAATGTTTCCACAACTTTGGAATTATGCTTGGGATCATTGTCTATTTGGAAGACACATTTGCGACCAAGCTTCAACTTCCTGACTGATGTCTTGAGATGTTGCTTCAATATATCCACATAATTTTCCGTCCTCATGATGCCATCTATTTTGTGAAATGCACCAGTCCCTCCTGCAGCAAAGCATCCCCACAACATGATGCTGCCACCCCCATGCTTCACGGTTGGGATGGTGTTCTTCAGCTTGCAAGCCTCCCCCTTTTTCCTCCAAACATTATGATGGTCATTATGGCCAAACTGTCCTATTTTTGTTTCATCAGACCAGAGGACATTTCTCCAAAAAGTACGATCTTTGTCCCCATGTGTCTTTGCAAGCCGTAGTCTGGCTTTTTAATGGCGTTTTTGGAGCAGTGGCTTCTTCCTTGCTAAGCGGCCTTTCAGGTTATGTTGATATAGGACAAATTTTATTGTGGACATAGATACTTTGGTACCCATTACTCCAGCATCTTCACAAGGTCCTTTGCTGTTGTTCTGGGATTGATTTGCACTTTTCGCACCAAAGTACGTTCATCTCTAGGAGACAGAACGAGTCTCCTTCCTGAGCGGTATGAAGGCTGCGTGGTCCCATGGTGTTTATACTTGCATACTATTGTTTGTACAGATGAACATGGTGCCTTCAGTCATTTGTAAATTGTTCCCAAGGATGAACCAGACTTGTGGAGGTCTACAATTTTTTTTTCTGGGGTCTTGGCTGATTTCTTTTGATTTTCCCATGATGTCAAGCAAAGAGTCACTGAGTTTGAAGGTAGGCCTTGAAATACATCCACAGGTACACCTCCATTTGACTCAAATTATGTCAATTAGCCAAGCAGAAGCTTCTAAAGCCATGACATCAGTTTCTGGAATTTTAAATTTAATCTGGCCCCTAAATACCGTAACAGTGAACAAGGCAGCTGAAATGTCACCATGCATCTAGGAAAGCCACACCTGATGTAGGACAGATACTGGATGTATTGGGGTGGGGGGGGGGCTAGTCCTTTAACAGTGTGTGTGTTGACTGTCTGCTTTATGTTTAATCATGATAGAGAGAGGGAGGGGGAGGCTTGGTGAGGGACTGGACTGGTGCTGGAGGAGGCTTGGTGACTGTCTGCTCTATGTTTAATCATGATGAGAGAGAGGGGGAGAGGGACTGGAGAGAGAGGGGGAGGCTTGGTGACTGTCTGCTCTATGTTTAATCTGGACTGGTGCTGGAGGAGGCTTGGTGACTGTCTGCTCTATGTTTAATCATGATGAGAGAGAGGGGGACGAGGGACTGGAGCTGGAGGAGGCTTGGTGACTGTCTGCTCTATGTTTAATCATGATGAGAGAGAGGGGGATGAGGGACTGGAGCTGGAGGAGGCTTGGTGACTGTCTGCTCTATGTTTAATCATGATAAGAGAGAGAGGGGGATGAGGGACTGGAGCTGGAGGAGGCTTGGTGACTGTCTGCTCTATGTTTAATCATGATGAGAGAGAGGGGGATGAGGGACTGGTGCTGGAGGAGGCTTGGTGACTGTCTGCTCTATGTTTAATCATGATGAGAGAGAGAGGGGGATGAGGGACTGGTGCTGGAGGAGGCTTGGTGACTGTCTGCTCTATGTTTAATCATGATGAGAGAGAGAGGGGGATGAGGGACTGGAGGAGGGTGATAAATCTGAGGGGGATGAGGGAGCTGGAGGAGGCTTGGTGACTGTCTGCTCTATGTTTAATCATGATGAGAGAGAAGGGGGATGAGGGACTGGTGCTGGAGGAGGCTTGGTGACTGTCTGCTCTATGTTTAATCATGATAAGAGAGAGGGGGATGAGGGACTGGGGATGAGGACTGGTTTGGAGGGGGAACTGTCTGCTCTATGTTTAATCATGATGAGAGAGAGGGGGATGAGGGACTGCTGGAGGAGGCTTGGTGACTGTCTGCTCTATGTTTAATCAGCTATTGATCATCAAGAGGGGGATGAGGGACTGGTGCTGGAGAGGAGGCTTGGTGACTGTCTGCTCTATGTTTAATCCAGGGACACTAAGACCTATGTTTAATCATGATGAGAGAGAGGGGGATGAGGGACTGGTGCTGGAGGAGGCTTGGTGAGCTCTATGTTTAACAGAGAGACTGTCTGCTCTATGTTTAATCTGAGAGGCTTGGACTGGAGCTGGAGGAGGCTTGGTGACTGTCTGCTCTATGTTTAATCATGATGAGAGAGAGGGGATGAGGGACTGGTGCTGGAGGAGGCTTGGTGACTGTCTGCTCTATGTTTTATGATGAGAGAGAGGGGGATGAGGGATTGGTGCTGGAGGAGGCTTGGTGAAATTACTCATGATGAGAGAGAGGGGGATGAGGGACTGGTGCTGGAGGAGGCTTGGTGACTGTGCTCATCATTCAGCTGCAAGACTGTCCCTATGTTTAATCATGTTGGTTGTGAGAGGGGGGATGTGTGTCTGGACCTGGAGGAGGCTTGGTGACTGTCTGCTCTATGTTTAATCATGATGAGAGAGAGAGGGGGATGAGGGACTGGTGCTGGAGGAGGCTTGGTGACTGTCTGCTCTATGTTTAATCATGATGAGAGAGAGGGGGATGAGGGACTGGTGCTGGAGGAGGCTTGGTGACTGTCTGCTCTATGTTTAATCATGATGATGAGGGTGGAGCTGGAGGAGGCTTGTGTGTCTGCTCTATGTTTAATCATGAGAGAGAGGGGGATGAGGGTGTGCATAAACTGAATGAGTAATGGTAGTAAAAAGAACATCAGTTTCAGTTTGGAGAATCCCCTGCTCAGTCCTCAGTACAGCTATTGATCATCAACAAGAGACCGACACACTGCTTTACAAGCCAACACTAAGACCACAGAGAGAGAGGAAGGGAGGAGCAACAGAGAGACAGCGACAGACCGAGTACAACACTCAATTACTCTGTGCTCATCATTCCAGCTGCAAGCCCCTTCGTTGGTTGTATGTGTGTGTATGTGTGTGCAAGCCCCTTCGTGTGTGTGTGTGTGTGTGTGTGTGTGTGTGTGTGTGTGTGTGCAAGCCCCTTCGTTGGTTGTATGTGTGTGCAAGCCCCTTCGTGTGTGTGTGTGTGTGTGTCTCTCTCACACACACGTCTCTATCCATGTGTGTGTTTCTCTAAGGTGTGTCCTCACCAGTTGGAACTCCCTGCGTCTGTCGTAGGCGTCCTGGATGCCCGTGTCGGCCCACAGGGCCCGGATGGAGGGCAGGTACTGCAGGAAGACCTTGGTCTCCACCATGCCGTGGGCCATCCTGGCCGACCTCGTGTCAAACGCCATCATGGTCTCTCCGTGCCTCTGGTTGGATGCCTCTCCCCACGGGATGTGGAGCTTTCCTCTGGCATCCACCAACACACGCACCCCTGGGAGGGAGAGAGTTGAGTGACTGTGTTAGCCAGCTGAGCTAATGACTAGGCATGAAGTAGAGTAAGTAGAAGGTCATGCTTCCAACACGCATCCCTGGGAGGGAGAGACGGCGGGAGCGAGGTTTACGGTCGCACAAACACACCCGTTTCTTCTGTAGGGCAAGAACACACTCAAATAGTTTTAGGCACAAGCACTCACAGCACATGTTGTACTATCCTTGTGGGGACAACAGTCTTTCCCATTCCAACTCCTAACCCTAACATGGCCTTTATCCTTGTGGGGACAACAGTCTTTCCTATTCCAATTCCTAACCCTAACATGGCCTTTATCCTTGTGGGGACAACAGTCATTCCTATTCCAACTCCTAACCCTAACATGGCCTTTATCCTTGTGGGGACACAACAGTCTTTCCCATTCCCATTCCAACTCCTAACCCTAACATGGCCTTTACCCTTGTGGGGACCTGGGAAATATATATGTCCCCGAGAGAGCGACACTTCCTTGTTTTACTATCCTTGTGGGGACTTCAGTGGAATTCCGGTATCCACGACGACAGTAATACAAACACACCACAGTAGTCCTCCAGACAGAGCTAAGACGTGTCCCAAACACACCACAGTAGTCCTCCAGACAGAGCTAAGACGTGTCCCAAACACACCACAGTAGTCCTCCAGACAGAGCTAAGACGTGTCCCAAACACACCACAGTAGTCCTCCAGACAGAGCTAAGACAGTAGTCCTTCAGACAGAGCAAACACACCACAGTAGTCCTCCAGACAGAGCTAAGACGTGTCCCAAACACACCACAGTAGTCCTCCAGACAGAGCTGGAAGACAGTAGTCCTCCAGACAGAGCAAACACACCACAGTAGTCCTCCAGACAGAGCTAAGACGTGTCCCAAACACACCACAGTAGTCCTCCAGACAGAGCTAAGACGTGTCCCAAACACACCACAGTAGTCCTCCAGACAGAGCTAAGACGTGTCCCAAACACACCACAGTAGTCCTCCAGACAGAGCTAAGACGTGTCCCAAACACACCACAGTAGTCCTCCAGACAGAGCTAAGACGTGTCCCAAACACACCACAGTAGTCCTCCAGACAGAGCTAAGACGTGTCCCAAACACACCACAGTAGTCCTCCAGACAGAGCTAAGACGTGTCCCAAACACACCACAGTAGTCCTCCAGACAGAGCTAAGGACAGTAATACAAAAACACAGTAGTCCTCACAGAGCTAGTCCCAAACACACCACAGTAGTCCTTCAGACAGAGCTAAGACGTGTCCCAAACACACCACAGTAGTCCTCCAGACAGAGCTAAGACGTGTCCCAAACACACCACAGTAGTCCTTCAGACAGAGCTAAGACGTGTCCCAAACACACCACAGTAGTCCTTCAGACAGAGCTAAGACGTGTCCCAAACACACCACAGTAGTCCTTCAGACAGAGCTAAGACGTGTCCCAAACGCACCACAGTAGTCCTTCAGACAGAGCTAAGATGTGTCCCAAATGCACCACAGTAGTCCTTCAGACAGAGCTAAGACGTGTCCCAAACACACCACAGTAGTCCTCCAGACAGAGCTAAGGACAGTAATACAAACACACCACAGTAGTCCTCCAGACAGAGCTAAGACGTGTCCCAAACACACCACAGTAGTCCTTCAGACAGAGCTAAGACGTGTCCCAAACACACCACAGTAGTCCTCCAGACAGAGCTAAGGACAGTAATACAAACACACCACAGTAGTCCTCTAGACAGAGCTAAGACGTGTCCCAAACACACCACAGTAGTCCTTCAGACAGAGCTAAGACGTGTCCCAAACACACCACAGTAGTCCTCCAGACAGAGCTAAGACATGTCCCAAACACACCACAGTAGTCCTTCAGACAGAGCTAAGACGTGTCCCAAACACACCACAGTAGTCCTTCAGACAGAGCTAAGACGTGTCCCAAACGCACCACAGTAGTCCTCAGAGCAGACAGAGCTAAGACGTGTCCCAAACACACCACAGTAGTCCTTCAGACAGAGCTAAGACGTGTCCCAAACACACCACAGTAGTCCTTCAGACAGAGCTAAGACGTGTCCCAAACACACCACAGTAGTCCTCCAGACAGAGCTAAGACGTGTCCCAAACAAGCGCCCTATTCCCTATATACAGCACTACTTTTGACCAGAGACCGATGGTACTTCACTTAATTTGTATTTTTTATTTGACATTTATTAAACTAGGCAAGTCAGTTAAGAACAAATTCTTATTTTCAATGACGGCCTGGGAACAGTGGGGTTAACTGCCTGTTCAGGGGCAGAACGACAGATTTGTACCTTGTCAGCTCGGGGGTTTGAACTTGCAACCTTCCGGCTAGTAGTCCAACGCTCTAACCACTAGTGAATAGGGTGCCATTTGGGAGTGACTTTAGGGGTGTAGAGCAGGTAGCCTGGGTTCCACTGTTTCTCTGGTATATAAAACAGGGCTGTTGGTCCTCCCGAAACACACAGCCAGCTCATCCCTACACTGGTGACGTTATGGCTTATCTAGTGGTTAGAGGGGCGGCAGGTAGCCTAGTGGTTAGAGCAGGTAGCCTAGTGGTTAGAGGGTAGCCTAGTGGGCGGCAGGTAGCCTAGTGGTTAGAGCAGGGCGAGCAGGTAGCCTAGTGGTTAGAGCAGGTAGCCTAGTGGTTAGAGCAGGTAGCCTAGTGGTTAGAGCAGGTAGCCTAGTGGTTAGAGAGCAGCAGGTAGCCTAGTGGTTAGAGGGGCGCAGGTAGCAGGTAGCCTAGTGGTTAGAGCAGGTAGCCTAGTGGTTAGAGCAGGTAGCCTAGTGGTTAGAGGGGCAGCAGGTAGCCTAGTGGTTAGAGCAGGTAGCCTAGTGGTTAGAGGGGAGCAGGTAGCCTAGTGGCAGGTAGCCTAGCCTAGTTGGCCATGCTCCTGCTCCAGACTGTTCTGGCGGCAGGTAGCCTAGTGGTTAGAGCAGGTAGCCTAGTGGTCAGAGCAGGTAGCCTAGTGGTCAGAGCAGGTAGCCTAGTGGTCAGAGCAGGTAGCCTAGTGGTCAGAGCAGGTAGCCTAGTGGTCAGAGCAGGTAGCCTAGTGGTTAGAGCAGGTAGCCTAGTGGTTAGAGCAGGTAGCCTAGTGGTTAGAGGGGTTAGGCAGGTAGCCTAGTGGTTAGAGTGGGGCGGCAGGTAGCCTAGAGGTTAGAGCAGGTAGCCTAGTGGTTAGTAGGTCAGAGCAGGTAGCCTAGTGGTTAGAGCAGGTAGCCTAGTGGTTAGAGCAGGTAGCCTAGTGGTTAGAGCAGGTAGCCTAGTGGTTAGAGCAGGTAGCCTAGTGGTTAGAGCAGGTAGCCTAGTGGTTAGAGCAGGTAGCCTAGGTAGCCTAGTGGTTAGAGCAGGTAGCCTAGTGGTTAGAGCAGGTAGCCTAGTGGTTAGAGCAGGTAGCCTAGTGGTTAGAGCCAGGTAGCCTAGTGGTTAGAGCAGGTAGCCTAGTGGTTAGTGGTTAGAGCAGGTAGCCTAGTGGTTAGAGCAGGTAGCCTAGTGGTTAGAGCAGGTAGCCTAGTGGTTAGAGCAGGTAGCCTAGTGGTTAGAGCAGCAGGTAGCCTAGTGGTTAGAGCAGGTAGCCTAGTGGTTAGAGCAGGTAGCCTAGTGGTTAGAGCCTAGTGGTTAGGCAGGTAGCCTAGTGGTTAGAGGGGCGGCAGGTAGCCTAGTGGTTAGAGGGGCGGCAGGTAGCCTAGTGGTGGTTAGAGGGGCTAGTGGTTAGGCAGGTAGCCTAGTGGTTAGAGGGGCGGCAGGTAGCCTAGTGGTTAGAGGGGCGGCAGGTAGCCTAGTGGTTAGAGGGGCGGCAGGTAGCCTAGTGGTTAGAGGGGCGGCAGGTAGCCTAGTGGTTAGAGGGGCGGCAGGCAGCCTAGTGGTTAGAGGGGCGGCAGGCAGCCGAGCGTTGGGCCAGATACCAAAAGGTTGATGGATCAAATCCCAGAGCTGACAAGGTAAAAATCTGTCGTTCTGCCCCGGAACAAGGCAGGCCGTCAATGCAAATAAGAAATTGTTCTTAACTTGCCTAGTTAAATAAAGGTTACATTTAAAGACATGTACATTTAAAACCAGCTTCTGTTGACATGGGTTGGTCCACGTGAAGTCTGCAGGGATGTGTCAGTGTCACTGCCTGGTGGTGTGGTGACCAGAGGGTGTGGTGACCAGAGTGTGTGGTGACACCAACTGGTGGTGATGGAGGTGGTGTGGTGACCAGAATGTGTGCGTGACACCAATTGGTGGTGATGGAGGTGGTGTGTGGTTCCTGTGGTGAGAGGTGGGGCCCTCCTCCCCTTCCTTTCTCCTCTCTGTCAAACACACACACACACACATCCTGAGACAGACAGCTCTGACAGTCTAACCTGGGTCGACTACCCTCCTTGACCTGGCCTTGACCTCTCTCTCTCTCTGGGGAGATACTAGGAACCAGACAGACCAGTTCATGTCCTGCTGAGACTAAGAGTCAATCAAAGTCAGTGTTGTTGAAGTCAAAAGTGAAGACAGGGCTGAAAGGGATAGCCGAGTCACCCAGACCTGACAAACTGAGTCAAGGCAGGTCTACGGGAGGAGGCCCATAGATACCGTATCGAGTTTGAAGTTTATTTCTATGGAGTTTGATAAACTTGGTTTGAGGTTTAGAATTTCAAAAACGGCCACCATGTTGCCAAAGGTTCTATGACAGAATGTTATTGTCTTCATGGAACGTTTGGTGCCAACCAGGATGGGGCTCTGTAACGTCTCCAAATGCCAAGTACAGAGAGAGAGAGAGCAGAGCCTCTCTCTGGTTATACCACTCTACAGTAAGGAGTCATATATATATATATATATATATATGGTCTAACGTAGTGCACTATAAAGAGAATAGGGTGTAATTTTGGATGAACAACAAGCACAGTACAGGGACTACTACTACAGCCATAGAGGTTTTAACACTGTGATAAACAGAGAAGGACTAAAGGCACTGATAAGTAGTATAATTAGACTGGCTGCCAGCTACAGACCACTGAAAAGGAGTTGTATAATTAGACTGGCTGCCAGCTACAGACCACTGATAAGGAGTAGTATAATTAGACTGGCTGGCAGCTACAGACCAGACCACTAATGAAGGAGTAGTATAATTAGACTGGCTGCCAGCTACAGACCACTGATAAGGAGTAGTATATTAGGGTGCCAGCTACAGACCACTAATAAGGAGTAGTATTATTAGGGTGCCAGCTACAGACCACTGATAAGGAGTTGTATTATTAGACTGGGTGCCAGCTACAGACCACTGAAAAGGAGTTGTATAATTAGACTGGCTGCCAGCTACAGACCACTAATAAGGAGTTGTATAATTAGTCTGGCTGGCAACTACAGACCACTAATAAGGAGTAGTATAATTAGACTGGACTGGCTGCCAGCTACAGACCACTGATAAGGAGTAGTATAATTTGGCTGCCAGCTACATACCACTGATAAGGAGTAGTATTATTAGGGTGCCAGCTACAGACCACAGACCACTAATAAGACTGGTGCCAGTAGTAGTAATGCCAGCTACATACCACTTATAGATTATTAGGCTGCCAGCTACAGACCACTGATAAGGAGTAGTATAATTAGACTGGCTGCCAGCTACAGACCACTGATAAGGAGTAGTATTATTGGGGTGCCAGCTACAGACCACTAATATTGGGGTGAGACCACTAATAGTATAATTAGACTGGCTGCCAGCTGCAGCTGCAGACCACTGATAAGGAGTAGTATTATTCGGGTGCCAGCTACAGACCACTAATAAGGAGTAGTATTATTACTGGTGCCAGCTACAGACCACTGATAAGGAGTAGTATTATTAGGGTGCCAGCTACAGACCACTGATAAGGAGTAGTATTATTAGGGTGCCAGCTACAGACCACTGATAAGGAGTAGTATATTAGACCACTGATGGTGCCAGCTGCAGACCACTGATAAGGAGTAGTATTATTAGGGTGCCAGCTACAGACCACTGATAAGGAGTAGTATTATTAGGGTGCCAGCTACAGACCACTGATAAGGAGTAGTATTATTAGGGTGCCAGCTACAGACCAGTATTTCCATGACATAACAGACCAACAAATAGTTATAAGCAGCATATTTGCAGGAGGAAATGCTTTTGGGCTGGCTCATTCATTTGAGGATGGGGCGGCAGGTAGCCTAGTGGTTAGAGTGTTCTACCAGTAACCAAGAGGGTTGCTGGGTCGAATCCCCAAGCTGACAAGGTAAAAATCTGTCGTTCTGCCCCTGAACGAGGCAGTTAACCCACTGTTCCCCGGGAAGCCCGTCATTGTAAATAAGAATTTGTTCTTAACTGACTTGCCTGGTTAAATAAAGGTGACATGGTTGTTGGCTGTTAAACCCCACTCATAAAGAAAGAGTGTGTTGTTATGAATATCACCACTGAACACACAGCGGTAATCTGTTTTTTCTCCTGAGTGGCGCAGCGCTCTAAGGCACTGCATCTCTGTGCTTGAGGCGTAACTACAGACACCCTGGTTTGATTCCAGGCTGTATCACAACCGGCTGTGAATGGGAGTCCCATATGGAGGCCCAGTGTCGTCCGTGTTTGGCCGTCATTGTAACTAAGAATTTGTTCTGAACTGACTTGCCTAGTTAAATAAAAAGTTTAAACATGTTGTTTAAAAATAAATAAAACTATTATGATTTTGACACAACCTAATAAAGCCCCCCAGATATTGACTACCAGGTAGAATGTATAGTACTGCATGTGGACACTATGGAGATTTAGACTCACTCTATACCTCTCCTCACTCACTAAACAGGGCTGTTTGCCAGGTGCTCTCGCTCACTAAACATGGCTGTTTTCCAGGGGCTCTCTCTCTCACTAAACAGGGCTGTTTTCCAGGTGCTCTCGCTCACTAAACAGGGCTGTTTTCCAGGGGCTCTCTCTCTCACTAAACAGGGCTGTTTTCCAGGGGCTCTCTCTCTCACTAAACAGGGCTGTTTTCCAGGGGCTCTCTCTCTCACTAAACAGGGCTGTTTTCCAGGGGCTCTCTCTCTCACTAAACAGGGCTGTTTTCCAGGGGCTCTCTCTCTCACTAAACAGGGCTGTTTTCCAGGGGCTCTCTCTCTCACTAAACAGGGCTGTTTTCCAGGGGCTCTCTCTCTCTCTCACTCTCTCTCTCTCTCACTAAACAGGGCTGTTTTCCAGGTGCTCTCTCTCACTAAACAGGGCTGTTTTCCAGCTCTCTCTCTCTGCTCTCTCTCTCACTAAACAGGGCTGTTTTCCAGGGGCTCTCTCTCTCTCACTAAACAGGGCTGTTTTCCAGGGGCTCTCTCTCTCACTAAACAGGGCTGTTTTCCAGGGCTCTCTCTCTCACTAAACAGGGCTGTTTTCCAGGGGCTCTCTCTCTCTCTCACTAAACAGGGCTGTTTTCCAGGGGCTCTCTCTCTCTCACTAAACAGGGCTGTTTTCCAGGGGCTCTCTCGCTCTCACTAAACAGGGCTGTTTTCCAGGGGCTCTCTCTCTCACTAAACAGGGCTGTTTTCCAGGGGCTCTCTCGCTCTCACTAAACAGGGCTGTTTTCCAGGGGCTCTCTCTCTCTCACTAAACAGGGCTGTTTTCCAGGGGCTCTCTCTCTCTCACTAAACAGGGCTGTTTTCCAGGGGCTCTCTCACTCACTAAACAGGGCTGTTTTCCAGGGGCTCTCTCGCTCTCACTAAACAGGGCTGTTTTCCAGGTGCTCTCTCTCTCACTAAACAGGGCTGTTTTCCAGGTGCTCTCTCTCTCACTAAACAGGGCTGTTTTCCAGGGGCTCTCTCTCTCACTAAACAGGGCTGTTTTCCAGGGGCTCTCTCTCTCTCTCACTAAACAGGGCTGTTTTCCAGGGGCTCTCTCTCTCACTAAACAGGGCTGTTTTCCAGGGGCTCTCTCTCTCACTAAACAGGGCTGTTTTCCAGGGGCTCTCTCTCTCACTAAACAGGGCTGTTTTCCAGGGGCTCTCTCTCTCACTAAACAGGGCTGTTTTCCAGGGGCTCTCTCTCTCTCACTAAACAGGGCTGTTTTCCAGGGGCTCTCTCTCTCTCACTAAACAGGGCTGTTTTCCAGGTGCTCTCTCTCTCTCACTAAACAGGGCTGTTTTCCAGGTGCTGCTCTCTCATTAATGCATAAAACTCACTCAGCCTCTCTAAACAGGGCTGTTTTCCAGGGGCTCTCTCTCTCACACACGGCCTGGGCCGTTGATGTAATAATGAAGGATAGGATCAATAGATCAATGGCAAAACATCCATCGCACGCATTAGGCCCCGATGCTAACGATCAATAGCCTACGTCCATAGAAACAGATTAGCCACGATGCTAATGAGCCATCAAACATTAATGCATAAAAACTCAGCTAAGGGTTTCGGAGGCCAGAAAAGAAAGCCTCTCTGGGAGGAAGAACACGGGGCTTGTGGGTAATAATAGCTTCCTCCTTCCACAGTCTTATCACTGTTTAGTTCCTTTCTCTGCAGAGATTCAACTGTCATTTCTTTGAGAGCGCACACCACACACACACACACACACACACACACACACACACACACACACACACACACACACACACACACACACACACACACACACAGAGAGAGACATAAAAGACAGAAGGAGCTACAGAGACAGAATGACGGGGACATTCAAGTTCATTGATTGATGACTAATTATTAAAAGGGGGATTATAAATGCACCAATCAAATAGCTCTCTGGGGATCAATCAGTCAAATGAGGGTCTGAAGAGACTTCCAATAGGTAAAAGACGAGCAGGTCTTTCAGACGAGGTCAAACATCAACCTATTCAAAAGGCTTGTGTTGTTGTTGATGGGAAAGCCGGACAGGCTGGGGACTGGATATAATATTACCAAGATACATATTGTATCGGCACCATAGTATGGCGATTCTATATGCATCAGGACTCACCATGATACGATATGTATCGTGATTCTATATGCATCACGACTCACCATGATACAATATGCATACGACTCACCACGATACAATATGCATCGACTCACCATGATACAATATGCGACTCACCACGATATCACCATATACGTGATTCTATATGCACGACTCACCGATATGCATCACGATTCTATATGCATCACGACTCACCATGATACGATATGTATCGCGATTCTATATGCATCACGACTCACCATGATACGATATGTATCGCGATTCTATATGCATCACGACTCACCATGATACGATATGCATCGCGATTCTATATGCATCACGACTCACCATGATGCGATATGTATCGCGATTCTATATGCATCACGACTAACCATGATACGATATGTATCGCGATTCTATATGCATCACGACTCACCACGATATGTATCGCGATTCTATATGCATGGACTCACCATGATTCTATATGCATCGATTCTATATGCATCACGACTCACCATGATGCGATATGTATCGCGATTCTATATGCATCACGACTCACCATGATACGATACATCGATTCTATATGCATCATGACTCACGACTCGATATGCATCGTGATTCTATATGCATCACGACTCACCATGATACGATATGCACGACTCACCATGATATGCATCACGACTCACCATGATACAATTGCCATTCTATACTGCGGTTTTATTGAGGTTATCGATGATCCGAACATACTGCTCACTAAATGTCTGCTGCAGAGGGACTCACCATGAGAGACATAATAAAAACGAGGCTGATCAGTAATGGAAATAAAAGTGCTGGAAAAACATTGGATCTCTATTTAAAAACAGAAGATGGAGGCCAAGCTATAGGAGGAGAATGAAGACCGAAGACAAACGCTCCCTAGCAACTAACAGCATTTGAACCGATATATAATATCTTCAAAAATAATAAATTGGATACTCTAATGTATCTATTCTAGTCCCATCCCTGGAAGTCAGACCGTGTTCTCCCCAGATTCTGCTAGACGGGGTACCTGAAACAGCCAGCTGACAACATGAAAACACTGAATAGGCAGGCACTACTTATGTTTAGGGGCTGAGGTTTCTTGGTAGACTGTTTCCTAATCATTGAAGTAATGATATTATACACACAAACTATGTTACACACACACAAAATATACCACACACACACACAGGAAGTGATCACCTGAGCGGTTGACACTAAGGGCAGGAGGTGTGTTGTACTGTTTCACATCAGTGGAATTCTGAGTATTTCCGTTGATGCAATCTCCAGTCATTGTTTTCAAATGACCTTTGACCTCTAAAGATAGCCGCTAACAAACACCACCGAGGCTCTATCGTCGCCGCCTGCCTCGGCTGTTTCGTCACCACCACCATCACCATTCATACCAGAACAAGCCCTGACCCAGCAGGAACACTTGGCTGCAGAGGAAGTAAAGGAGCAGTGGCTCTGCAGGGTACACAGAGGGTTTCTCCTGGCTGGCACACAGCAGTTATTCAATGTTGTGTAGAATGCCAACCGACATTGTTCTCTCTCTACACGACACAGAACGACGTACCAGTTTGCTGTGAAGAAACAATCCCAATGTTCCATAAGAGTCTGGAATCACACTTCCTTTCTGGAGTCCCTTAGAGGAGAACAGGCACAGCGTCACACACATACAGTCTAGCAACTAACAGCATTTGAAGTCATATAAGAGGCTCAAAAATAATAAAGGATACAAACAACATGCTGAGACAAGGCAGCAGACTCTGCTTCTCCCCAGATTCTGCTAGAGGGCTGAAACAGCCAGCAGAGGGCTGAAAACACTGAAAGGCAGCAGACTTATGTCAGAGCAGGGGCTGTGGTTTCAGAGCAGAGTAAGATATTATACACACAGACTATGTTACACACACACAAATATACCACACAGGGCACACAGGAAGTGATCACCTGAGCAGAGGGCTGACACAAGGCAGGAGGTGTGTTGTACTGTTTCACATCAGTGGAATTCGGAGATTTCCGGGCTGCAGACAAGGCAGCAGACTGTGGCTAAAGAGCAGAGGGCTAACAAAGACCAAGGCTCAGCAGCAGCCTGCCTCAGGCTGCTCACCAGCAGAGGGCGGCTCAGACAAGCCCTGACCCAGCAGACTCTGTGGCTGCAGAGGAGCAGTGACAAAGGAGCAGAGCTCTGCAGGGCACACAGACTCTGCGGCTCAGAGCAGATGGGCTGACACAAGGCAGCAGACACAGCGGCTCAGTTTGCAGTGAAGAAACAATCCCAGATGTTCCAAGGCAAGGAAGCAGACTTGCGGCTCAGAGCAGAGGGCTGAGACAAGGCAGCAGACTCTGCAGGTCATTAAGAGGCTGGTAAAGAGGATACAAACAACATGCTGAGACAAGGCAGCAGACTCTGCGGCTCAGAGCAGAGGGCTGAGACAAGGCAGCAGACTCTGTGGCTCAGAGCAGAGGGCTGAGACAAGGCAGCAGACTCTGCGGCTCAGAGCAGAGGGCTGAGACAAGGCAGCAGACTCTGTGGATCGGAGCAGAGGGCTGAGACAAGGCAGCAGACTCTGCGGCTCAGAGCAGAGGGCTGAGACAAGGCAGCAGACAGACTCTGCGGCTCAGAGCAGAGGGCTGAGACAAGGCAGCAGACTCTGCGGCTCAGAGCAGAGGGCTGAGACAAGGCAGCAGACTCTGCAGAGGGCTCAAGGCAGCAGAGGGCTGAGACAAGGCAGCAGACTCTGCGGCTCAGAGCAGAGGGCTGAGACAAGGCAGCAGACTCTGCGGCTCAGAGCAGAGGGCTGAGACAAGGCAGCAGACTCTGCGGCTCAGAGCAGAGGGCTGAGACAAGGCAGCAGACTCTGCGGCTCAGAGCAGAGGGCTGAGACAAGGCAGCAGACTGCGGCTCAGAGCAGAGGGCTGAGACAAGGCAGCAGACTCTGCGGCTCAGAGCAGAGGGCTGAGACAAGGCAGCAGACTCTGCGGCTCAGAGCAGAGAGCTGAGACAAGGCAGCAGACTCTGCGGCTCAGAGCAGAGGGCTGAGACAAGGCAGCAGACTCTGTGGCTCAGAGCAGAGGGCTGAGACAAAGCAGCAGACTCTGTGGCTCAGAGCAGAGGGCTGAGACAAGGCAGCAGACCCTGTGGCTCAGAGCACTGTCTCAAATGGAACCCGATTCCCTACCCTTCTCTTTCCTTGGGCCCTAAACTGCGACATTGAATTCAATTAGACAACTAACCATCAAGTCTTAGACTTTGGCACACAGGGCTCTGCTCAAACATAGTGCACAATGCAAGGAATAGGGTGGCATTGGGGACACAGAGGCATCAGCCAGTTAGTCAGAAAGGACTAAATAGATTGACTCCTGGAAACCAACCTGTTCTATCAAACCCAAAGACCATAGACCAGGGTTGCCCAACTCTCTTCCATGAGAGACCATCCTGTGGGTTTTCAGTCCAACCTCTTCCTGGAGATCTGTGGGTTTTCAGTCCAACCCTCTTCCTGGAGATCTGTGGGTTTTCAGTCCAACCCTCTTCCTGGAGATCTGTTCCTTCCTGGAGATCTGTGGGTTTTCAGTCCAACCCTTTTTCTGGAGATCTGTGGGTTTTCAGTCCAACCCTTTTTCTGGAGATCTGTGGGTTTTCAGTCCAACCCTTTTCTGGAGTTTTCAGTCCAATCTTCCATGAGATCTACCGGCCTGTGGGTTTTTTTCTACCGGCCTGTGGGTTCTCAGCCCAACCCTCTTCCTGGAGATCTACCGGCCTGTGGGTTCTCAGCCCAACCCTCTTCCTGGAGTCCTGTGGTTTCTCAGTCCAACCCTCTTCCTGGAGATCTACCGTCCTGTGGGTTATCAGTCCAACCCTCTTCCTGGAGATCTACCGTCCTGTCAGTTTTCAGTCCCCAACCCTTTTCCTGGAGATCTGTGGGTTTTCAGTCCAACCCTTTTCTGGAGATCTGTGGGTTTTCAGTCCAACCCTTTTTCTGGAGATCTGTGGGTTTTCAGTCCAACTCTCTTCCATTAGATCTCCTGGATTTTCAGACTCTCTTCCATACCGGCCTGTGGGTTTTCAGTCCAACCCTCTTCCTGGAGATCTACCGTCCTGTGGGTTATCAGTCCAACCCTCTTCCTGGAGATCTACCATCCTGTGGGTTATCAGTCCAACCCTCTTCCCCTCCTGTGGGTTTAGTCCAACCCTCTTCCTGGAGATCTACCGTCCTGTGGGTTTTCAGTCCAACCCTCTTCCATGAGATCTACTGTCCTGTGGGTTTTCAGTCCAACCCTCTTCCATGAGATCTACCGTCCTGTGGGTTTTCAGCCCAACCCTCTTCCTGGAGAGCTGTGGGTTTTCAGCCCAACCCTCTTCCTGGAGAGCTGTGGGTTTTCAGTCCTGTAGGTTCAGTCCAACCCTCTTCCTGGAGAGCTGTGGGTTTTCAGTCCTGTAGGTTCAGTCCAACCCTAATTTAAAACACACCTGATTCTACTAATTAGCTGCTCAACAATACCTTAACTAGCTGAATCAGATATGCTAAATTAGGGTTAGACTGAAAACCTACAGGACAGTAGATCCTCAGGAAGAGGGTTAGGCAACCCTGCCCTAGACTGAACAGGTGTTCATAGCACATACTCACAAAGCAGGATCAGTTCTGCCTATTAGATCAATGAATAACACAGGGGAGGGGGTATCTGATCCTAGATCAGCACTGAGACCCCAGAGGCTTTAAAATAAAGTTGTTCTAACATCTCTGTTTAATAACTGAAAGAGTTGACTCACGCTGGGAGAGTTCAGCCTAGATCCAACACCACCCGTCCATCCATCTATGACATCACAAGAGGAAGTGCAACACCCGAGGCCCCTGATAGCTCCTCACGAGTCGGCCGGACAAAAAGAAATCTGTCACTGTCATTAATGCTACACAACGCCTGTTGGCTCACACGACACTCTATTCCCCATATAGTGCCCTACTTCTGACCAGACCCCCTATGGGCCCAGGTCAAAAAGCAGTGCACTATCTAGGGAACAAGGTACCACATCTAGACTTAGGCTATACTATCCAGACATGCACTAGGCTGTTCTTCCAGAGAGACAAAGGGAGGGTAGATCGTATCACTTCTTAGGGATAAAATACAGTCCAGATAAACAGGCCTCTAGAATGTAAATAAGTACAACAAAATTTAGGAGACAGGGACAGACCATTTATTTAGCTAAAACAATCCCCCCCCACCCCAATCAGGTCAGAACTGAAGACTTAATGGAGGGAGATTTAGCAGAAGGGAGACTTCGAGATGGATTAAAGAATTTAAATCATAACATGATGAGCCAAGGCCCTTTGTTTACAAATAGAAGACCGATGAGATAAGGTCCCTAAACACAGGCCTTTCACCACCAGGTCTATAGGCTACATCTATATTTCCTGTCTGAGGGACGCTGAAGATAACAGAGCAGAGTCATCAGGGGGCTTCGTCCCCTAAATGGTGCACTACTTTATACCAGGGTCCATAGGGCGCAGGCCAAAACGTTAGTGCAGTGTATAGGGGGGCGAACCATTTGGGACGAACCTCAGGACTCCCACCATTCATCTGTCATAGAAGACAAAACACAGCGTTCCTCATTGGGGATCCTGCCCGGGCTTAGCCAATCACCGACAGCCAATCATCCATCTGTCTCTGTGTGTGTGTGTGTGTGTGTGTGTGTGTCTGTCTGTCTGTGTGTGAATGTGAGGCTGTGTGTAGTGCTGTGTGTGTGAGGCTGTGTGTGAGGTGTGTGTGTGTGTGTATATCCCCCCCCTATTCATGCATTTCACAGTAAGGATATGACATCATGGTGTGAGGCTGGGAACCCCCTGCACCCACCCACACAGAGCTACCGGGGACATCCTCCATGTCTGTTGATCAAATAACAGTAAAGTTCCCATCTAAAATTAACACAATGATTCAACATGGTTCTTTAATAGGAGTTCTGAGAAACGGTGTGTCTACACGTGTGCACCTGTCAAGAAGAAATTAAATGGAAGAGTTTAGTCTCTGTAGGACAGATCTAAAGATAAATAAGAAGACATTAAATGGAAGAGTTTAGTCTCTGTACGACAGATCTAAGATAAATAAGAAGACATTAAATGGAAGAGTTTAGTCTCTGTACGACAGATCTAAGATAAATAAGAAGACATTAAATGGAAGAGTTTAGTCTCTGTACGACAGATCTAAAGATAAATAAGAAGACATTAAATGGAAGAGTTTAGTCTCTGTACGACAGATCTAAGATACATAAGACATTATAATGGAAGAGTTGAGTCTCTGTACGACAGATCTAAGATAAATAAGAAGACATTAAATGGAAGAGTTTAGTCTCTGTACGACAGATCTAAGATACATAAGACATAATGGAAGAGTTTAGTCTTTGTACGACAGATCTAAAGATAAATAAGACATTAAATGGAAGAGTTTAGTCTCTGTACGACAGATCTAAGATACATAAGACATTATAATGGAAGAGTTGAGTCTCTGTACGACAGATCTAAGATAAATAAGAAGACATTAAATGGAAGGGTTGAGTCTCTGTACGACAGATCTAACGATAAATAGCTTCATTGTGATCAACGACTCGCAAAGGAAAAGTTGACCAAAAAAACAACAACAACACAATGACTATAATTGTATAGTTGACAATGAATGTATTTGCTCAGGACTGCTACACTAACAAACCAGTGTACCTAAAGTAGTCTGCGTAATGAACAAAGTAGCCAACTAGGGGGGGAGGGGAACCACCCAGAGTGGTTTCACCCCCCATAAAAGATGTTTGTTTGCATAACAGGAGTTATCGGACTGCAGTATTGCTGTACATCTCTGGTAATATCATTGACTTGTGTGTGCAGGGCTGGGTTGTCACGACGACCTGACCTGGTATGACCACGCAAGTTGGAGGCAGAAACATCCCTTTCATGTTCTCTCTCTCTTCAGGTTTTATACAGCTCGGCCTAATGCCTCAGTCCACCAAAACGTGACCCCTTTAATGTTCTCTATCTCTTCAGGTTTTATACAGCTCGGTCTAATGCCTCAGTCCACCAAAACGTGACCCCTTTAATGTTCTCTCTCTCTCCAGGTTTTATACAGCTCGGCCTAATGCCTCAGTCCACCAAAACGTGACCCCTTTAATGTTCTCTCTCTCTTCAGGTTTTATACAGCTCGGTCTAATGCCTCAGTCCACCAAAACGTGACCCCTTTAATGTTCTCTCTCTCTCCAGGTTTTATACAGCTCGGTCTAATGCCTCAGTCCACCAAAACGTGACCCCTTTAATGTTCTCTCTCTCTCCAGGTTTTATACAGCTCGGTCTAATGCCTCAGTCCACCAAAACGTGACCCCTTTAATGTTCTCTCTCTCTTCAGGTTTTATACAGCTCGGTCTAATGCCTCAGTCCACCAAAACGTGACCCCTTTAATGTTCTCTCTCTCTTCAGATGTTATACAGCTCGGCCTAATGCCTCAGTCCACCAAAACGTGACCCCTTTAATGTTCTCTCTCTCTTCAGATTTTATACAGCTCGGCCTAATGCCTCAGTCCACCAAAACGTGACCGAAATCCACCGGTGTTGAACTTTCAACTAAAAACATTCATGGGAGGATCTGACAAGTAAAGGTTATTTACAGTAAAATAACAAATAGCTAGCTAGGTAAGAAACAAAGTGGCCAATCGATCTAGTGGCCAATCGATCGAGTGGCCAATCGATCTAGTAGCCAATTCATCTAGTAGCCAATTCATCTAGTAGCCAATTCATCTAGTAGCCAATTCATCTAGTAGCCAATTCATCTAGTAGCCAATTCATCTAGTAGCCAATTCATCTAGTAGCCAATTCATCTAGTAGCCAATTCATCTAGTAGCCAATTCATCTAGTAGCCAATTCATCTAGTAGCCAATTCATCTAGCTAGCAAGTTTGACAGACTGTCTGGCTGAATAGAAACAATTGGAATACGAGCGATCACATCTTATCGCCTCCTCAAAACAACATGGTTTCCGGTTGTCCTATAAAGGACGTAGGTGGTTAAAATGCCGAGGCCAAAAAAAACAACTGCCACATTTTTAAGAGGAAGTATTTATTTTTAAATTTTAATACGAATATCCTGTTAGTGAAGGTTTATCAATAATATAATAATAATAATAATAATAAATGCCATTTAGCAGACGCTTTTATCCAAAGCGACTTACAGTCATGTGTGCATACATTCTACGTATGGGTGGTCCCGGTGATCGAACCCACTACCCTGGCATTACAAGCGCCATGTTCTACCAACTGAGCTACAGAAGGACCACATAACCCGTGGTTCCTTGCCCGTCGGTCCTGATTGCATACTGTGTGGATATCTGTATGGAAACGGTCTGAAACCGGTGCCTTTATGATGTGATCGACAGTGGTAGGCCACGTGGAAGCGTGTCTTGCATGCTGTTACCACGTTTACAGGCAGGTTGTGGCAACCGGCAGAAGGTCTCATAGAGTAGGGTGCCAAAGCGGAAGTGGCAAGGTTCGTGGTGCTCGACCCCGTGAGCAGCGGCAGCACTGCTGGCTTCAGCACCAGAAGATTAAATTAGCTGAAGTCTTGAGCGGCCGTAGCACATGGTTGACCAATGCACAGAGCCGTAGCACATGGTTGACCAATGCACAGAGCCGTAGCACATGGTCGACCAATGCACAGAGCCGTAGCACATGGTCGACCAATGCACAGAGCCGTAGCACATGGTCGACCAATGCACAGAGCCGTAGCACATGGTCGACCAATGCACAGAGCCGTAGCACATGGTCGACCAATGCACAGAGCCGTAGCACATGGCGACCAATGCACAGAGTTCATCTTGCCAACCAATCAAAAACAACATTTTAATGACAATATTCAAGCTGACAACAACCGGGGCCGCTCGTCTCTACACGGTAGACAGATTTTCTTGCGGTTCAACTGCCGTTTAGTGCTGATCATGTGTAAACACCTTTATAGTGCAGGTGTGAAGAAACGTTTGGTTCCGAGATTTCCATCAGAGGAGGCTGGTGGGAGGAGCTATAGGAGGACGGGCTCATTGTAATGACTGGAATGGAATCAATGGAACGGTATCAAACACATGGAAACCACAGATTTGACTCTGTTCCATTCCAATGAGCCTGGTCCTCCTATAGCTTCTCCCACCAGCCACCTCTGGTTTCTATAGCTACATATATTCACACATTATACACTGAACAAAAATATACATGCAACATGTAAAGTGTTGGTCCCATGTTTCATGAGCTGAAATAAAAGATCCCAGAAATGTTCCATACACACAAAAAGCTTATTTCTCTCAAATGTTGTGCACAAATTTGTTTACATCCCTGTTAGTGAGCATGTCTTCTTTTCCAAGAATTGAATGTTAATTTCTCTACCATAGGCCGCCTCTGTCATTTAATTTTTTTTTTTTTGGGGGGGGCAGTATGTCCAACCCTGCCTCACAACCGCAGACCACATACATGGCGTTGTGTGGGCGAGCAGTGTGCTGATGTCAGCATTGTGAACAGAATGCCCATGGTGGTGGTGGGGTTATGGTATGGGCAGGCATAAGCTACCGGACAAAGAACACAATTGCATTTTACAGATGGCAATTTGAATGCACAGAGATACCGTGATGAATTCCTGAGGCACGTTATCTAAGGCATCTGTGACCAACAGATTAATCTGTATTCCCAGTCGTGAAATCCATAGATTAGGGCCTAATGAATTTATTTCAATTGACTGATGATATTCTATGAACTAACTCTGTGAAATATTTTATTGTTTGCATTTATATTTGTGTTCAGTATACACTCTACACCAACGAACAAGGAGTTACTAATTACATATTTGCCTTCAGTAATCACCCTAAACATTTATCAGTGTATTATCCGTCTCCACGTTTTAATCCCATAGGATGCCCATCCGAGTCCTCGTATACGGCTTGGTTCCCATAACATGAAAACGTCATGCATCTGACTTCTTCTCAAATATGTGCAATGATGGTTAGGATATACTTCATCTAGTTATATCCGCTGTGATTAAAACCATTTTAAGCTTTCTGATTGTCAAACTAGCTACCAAGTTATTTCCCTATGACTGTTCAAGATTCATGTTTTTAAAAACACTCAAATAAGTTTATCAATACGTTAAACTACAGCAACAAAGCTAGCTAGCTAGCGCATTAGTTAGCCAAAGCTTACTGCTAGCTGGGTACATTGCCTGATTTAAAAAAAACACAGCTGATAAAGTGTCATACTATTTTCCAACCCCTGAATAATACTGACATGGGACAAACAATAGGCGTGATATCAGGAGATATATTCAGACAACTGAATCATGTTCAAAGGGGGAAACCCCCCCACCCGGGTCTGTGTGGCTTCATCTCTTCAAATCCCACTGTTGCACAGAAACACTTTCAAATAAACATGGGCGTTTCTTCTAGCTGTGTGTGTGTGTGTGTGTGTGTGTGTGTGTGTGTGTGTGTGTGTGTGTGTGTGTGTGTGTGTGTGTGTGTGTGTGTGTGTGTGTGTGTGTGTGTGTGTGTGTGTGTGTGTGTGTGTGTGTGTGTGTGTGTGTTAGCTAGCTAACAAGGCTAGCGAAGAAAACAGATGTGAGTGCGCCCGTCCTCCCAACATAGCTAGCTAGCATACCAAGTAACGGCTACTGTTAGCATGCTAGCTAGCTGGCTACTTCCCACTCAGACATCAACCCTTGAACAGAGCAAATAAGTCAACAAAGGCCTCGGGGAAACCAAAACAAAACTTAACCAGTGGCGTTATATAAAGTACAACGAACAACCTTTAAAAAAAGTACCTTACCTTTAATTACATTACTAAAAATCGTGGCCTTGAACTCTTCTTTGGCCTTTTGATCGAAGTCCTGACCGTGGATGATGCGCATCTGCTTCAGGAAAGTGGACTTGCCGCTTTCACCCGCTCCGAGTAGGAGAATCTTCACCAACCGTTTCACGTACGGTTTATCCCGCGAAATACGTTTGTCTATTTCTTTAGATTTCCTTAATTGTTCTGCCTCGTTACTCGTGAGGATACAGTTGGGAAAACATACAGATAAAACGGACCGGGACGGCAGGAAATCCGCCATCTTTGAAACAACTTCATCGATACAGTAGAGAGAGTTGGTTTGAGGCTTAGCGACTGGAGAGTCTTACTCGCGGGCGGGTGGGGCGGGGCGCGATTACGATAACGTTAGTGTGTGTGTGTGTGTGAGCGCGCACAGGGCGAGCACAATGAGGGGATTCGTTTAACTGGCCTGGTTACCGCGGCGTGTGGAGTTTAAACCGGGTGAAAAGTGATTGCATTCGTTTTGGTACCGGGCTTGCCTCCCGGGCCTGAGCCAGGTAACCCGCTCTGGCCGAAGACGGCGAAGTCGGCTGAAAATATAAAAGTGACGTTTTCAAGCACGTGGATTGATGAGGAGGGTCCTGTATTTTTACATGCGAAAGTGATTGCTTTTGATAAAAACGATTTATCTGCCTTCCCAATGAAAACTAGTATGACAAATCTTATGTTTATTGTATGGAAAAGAGATGTATATGTTTTTGGACGATGCCTTGTTGACAACATGACCGAGCGGTGCAGATTGCTGTTTGATTTGAGAAAGGTGCTCCTCCCTCGCAGTTTTCGCCCGATGATGTGACAGGACATTGCCCGGTTCAACCCAGGCCAGTGTAATATAATTTTCTCAATGTGAATAAACGTTTGGGCGGATGACAAAAGGTCTAGATTGCCCATATCCTCATATTTTGTTACACTTTGAAGCTCACTCATTGCAATTTCTAGAGTAACTGAAATTCATTGTTTTAGACCAGCCTACAAGTTATTTATGGCTAGGGCTATTTCAATATAGGAATTTGTTCAAAAGGTAATTGCGAATAATAATTGATAACACAATTGAAAAATCATACCTTTAATACAGTAACAAACCATAGCCTACACACATTGTGCCTCACTTAGAAAGACGAGTCGCCATCTTGGAGAAACAGCAACAAAATAAACAGTCGGTGGGTGTATTTGATTAACGTTTTATTAAAAAGCATGGATTTCAACAAACAAAGACAGGCACGCAACAACAAGATTCACTCCGAACACTCTCGTCTGCACTCCACCTTGCGGATGTGGTAACGTGGAGGTGGTGAGGCTTCGGGAGATGAGATATACACTGGTTACAACATGACAACACATCAGAAGGATGCACTGCAATGCAGGTCGGCATAATTTAATATCATGCATTTATCAGCAGTACCACCTGGGTGCGGTAGAGGGCAGTGTATACCCGGGGAGTCATGTCGGTCCGACACCTTCACCTGTGGTATCGTTTTTGGCACCATCTGTGGTTAAGGTAGACTAGCCCTAGTTTACCTGTGAAATTCATAGGCTTAAATGAGAGATCAAATTACAAAAAAATATATATATGTGACAAATTATTATTATTTTATCATCCAGTGAATTGATCGCAAAAAAGTTGATTGTTTTTATCCTTCCTCTTTCACCACATTCTGGGGCGACAAATATTTCACCTGGATTTAAAAATATATAGTTCTATATTTCAATAAACGATAATCCAGCTACTGTTACATTTCAATTCAAGGTTTTACTGTCATAATGCCACCAAATTGATAGTTGCTTGATGGTGTGACGTATGTTGGTGTCACTGTCACACGTAACAGGTTATTAAACCAGAGTTTAGCCGAGCTGTCATTGGTCGATAAATCCGTCCTCGCGCTTTCTGGCCCCTCTCACGCAATCTCTGACGCGCGGTCAACGGAATAGGCTACGGTCCCAGCCCCGGGTATACCTTTATACCTGTGTGATCACTTTTTTTTCCATGAACATTTCATACCTGGATTTTCTTCTTTAGGTCCGCGTATCGACTGACCGTAAACATGACAATTAGGACGCTGAGAGATTATGGTCAGCACTACCGACCACGGATGGCATGCCTAAAACATGTAGGTTAATTACCAATACGTTTATGTCATTTATCAGTACTTTTACATGTTTTGAGAAAAAGGTAATAGACTTTAGATAAACTAAAAGTTCACATCATGTCGATTGATTTGAGGTGTGCTGGTGATGCCTACTTGTTGATAGATTATTATAGTTTACAGTAAATTCACGAGGAGCCCCAAGATTGTTGTTTCAATTTCCCCTTCCATTTCTTAAAAAAAACGAATCAATTGGTTTGTAAAAGTTAATTGTATAATGTTGTTTATTTACAAGAGGTTCTAATTTGGTGGATTTGGCCATAATCCTGTTCCCATCCAATTACAAATGGAAATGGAACAGCTGGGAAGTCATCACGACTTTCAATGTGGTAGTCTGCATAGCGTCATCAAAAGATGCTACTAGACTCACGTTATTGTTTCATTCCCTGTAGGCTACTGTATATTTATTTTGTTCACAGCGAAGAGATTGTAAACCTCTCAGAGATCCAATCTAAATCTAACCTCTAAACAAGGCTTTCTTATACTTGTGGGTCAGGACTCAAAGTGGGCCCTGGGTAAATGTGGAGAGGTGGGTAGTGAGTTATGAGAATACATCTATAATCACCCACTATTTCTTCTTGATTCGGTCGTTGTTGGACCGTTTGTGTCACAGGAGGACGGTCAATTTCTTATTTGGGTCTCAAGCTAAAAAAGTTTAAGAACCCCTGCTCTAAACCAATTAGCTGCTTGGACAGCAGGGGGAAATGGCTCTGAGCCAATCAGGTCATCCACATCTCAGAAGTCAGGAGGTATCATACAGAACACATCACTATGACCTTTGACCTGATAGGACTGTTTTCTTCCATTTCGTTGAAACAAACCAAAGTGTATTTTGAGTCTGGGTGTCTCTCCCCCCCCCAACATGTTCCAGGTGGAGGTGTTTGTGGTTGAGATGCAGGATCCTAAGAGTGGGGTAAAGGGTGCCGACCAGAAACTCAATGTAACCATTATTCCACACGTCATCAACGGTGAGTCACAGCACCAGATGGTCGCCCCACTGAGAGACATATCTCCTGTATGACAATGTTTTGTCCTAGATCCTTTTCCTGGTGGAGTGAAATATAACCACTGTAGCCATGTAGCAGGGCTGAAACAACCCAAACGTTCAACTGAAGCCAATAGAGAGCTAGGTAGCGACGCTGCCCAGTAGGGGAAACAGTAGGGAAACACCTCCCAACAATGCTACATTGTTGTTATTTTAAAAAAAAAAGAATTCTGGGAAGTTGTGGGTAGTTTTTGGACAAGCTAAGATTCTAGAGCTGCGGCAGACTGTTTTGTAGACCGCCTGCTAGGCTTGCTACTGAAGGTTATATAAGACAGCTCTCAATTGGATCAGATCTGTGTGGGGGCTTTGTGCTCCCAAACTGCCCTCTAATCCCTGGCTAAGACCAGGGCCAGAGGGGAAAGGTCACACTTACATCCCAAATGGCACAGTGCACTGTGTAGACTTATGGGCGTGGTCTAAACTAGAGCACTATAGAGGGAATAATGTAGCAACATGGTCCTTCTTTCCCTTCATCTCCAGCCCTCCTGTTCATCCCAAATAGCACCCTATTCCCTACATAGTGCACTGCGTAGACTTATGGGTGTGGTCTAAACTAGAGCACTATAGAGGGAACAATGTAGCAACATGGTCCTTCCTTCCCTTCATCTCCAGCCCTCCTGTTCATCCCAAATAGCACCCTATTCCCTACATAGTGCACTACGTATCCTTATGGCCCCTGGTCCAAACTATATAGGAAATAGGGTGCCGTTTGGGCGAACAGGAGGGCTGGAGATGAAGGGAAGGAAGGACCATGTGACAGACAGGAAATTGTCATCACAGTCATGGTACTTCCTGCTTCAGTGCTGGTTGTTATTGTGATTTGTAGTTTTTCATGACAAACAGACAGATACAGTGCCTTGCGAAAGTATTCGGCCCCCTTGAACTTTGCGACCTTTTGCCACATTTCAGGCTTCTAACAAAGATATAAAACTGTATTTTTTGTGAAGAATCAACAACAAGTGGGACACAATCATGAAGTGGAACGACATTTATTGGATATTTCAAACTTTTTTTAACAAATCAAAAACTGAAAAATTGGGCGTGCAAAATTATTCAGCCCCTTTACTTTCAGTGCAGCAAACTCTCTCCAGAAGTTCAGTGAGGATCTCTGAATGATCCAATGTTGACCTAAATGACTAATGATGATAAATACAATCCACCTGTGTGTAATCAAGTCTCCGTATAAATGCACCTGCACTGTGATAGTCTCAGAGGTCCGTTAAAAGCGCAGAGAGCATCATGAAGAACAAGGAACACACCAGGCAGGTCCGAGATACTGTTGTGAAGAAGTTTAAAGCCGGATTTGGATACAAAAATATTTCCCAAGCTTTAAACATCCCAAGGAGCACTGTGCAAGCGATAATATTGAAATGGAAGGAGTATCAGACCACTGCAAATCTACCAAGACCTGGCCGTCCCTCTAAACTTTCAGCTTATACAAGGAGAAGACTGATCAGAGATGCAGCCAAGAGGCCCATGATCACTCTGGATGAACTGCAGAGATCTACAGCTGAGGTGGGAGACTCTGTCCATAGGACAACAATCAGTCATATATTGCACAAATCTGGCCTTTCAAATCAAATCAAATTTATTTATATAGCCCTTCGTACATCAGCTGATATCTCAAAGTGCTGTACAGAAACCCAGCCTAAAACCCCAAACAGCAAACAATGCAGGTGTAAAAGCACGGTGGCTAGGAAAAACTCCCTAGAAAGGCCAAAACCTAGGAAGAAACCTAGAGAGGAACCGGGCTATGTGGGGAGGCCAGTCCTCTTCTGGCTGTGCCGGGTAGAGATTATAACAGAACATGACCAAGATGTTCAAATGTTCATAAATGACCAGCATGGTCAAATAATAATAAGGCAGAACAGTTGAAACTGGAGCAGCAGCACAGTCAGGTGGACTGGGGACAGCAAGGAGCCATCATGTCAGGTAGTCCTGGGGCACGGTCCTAGGGCTCAGGTCCTCCGAGAGAGAGAAAGAAAGAGAGAATTAGAGAGAGCATATGTGGGGTGGCCAGTCCTCTTCTGGCTGTGCCGGGTGGAGATTATAACAGAACGTGGCCAAGATGTTCAAATGTTCATAAATGACCAGCATGGTTGAATAATAGTAAGGCAGAACAGTTGAAACTGGAGCAGGAGCATGGCCAGGTGGACTGGGGACAGCAAGGAGTCCTCATGTCAGGTAGTCCTGGGACATGGTCCTAGGGGCCCAGGCCAGTTGAAACTGGAGCAGCAGCATGGCCAGGTGGACTGGGGACAGCAAGGAGTCATCATGTCAGGTAGTCCTGGGGCATGGTCCTAGGGCTCAGGTCCTCCGAGAGAGAGAAAGAAAGAGAGAAGGAGAGAATTAGAGAACGACACTTAGATTCACACAGGACACCTGAATAGGACAGGAGAAGTACTCCAGATAAACAAACTGACCCTAGCCCCCGACACAAACTACTGCAGCATAATGGAAGAGTGGCAAGAAGAAAGCCATTTCTTAAAGATATCCATAAAATGTGTTGATTAAAGTTTGCCACAAGCCACCTGGGAGACACACCAAACATGTGGAGGAATGTGCTCTGGTCAGATGAAACCAAAATTGAACTTTTTGGCAACATTGCAAAACGTAATGTTTGGCGTAAAAGCAACACAGCTCATCACCCTGAACACATCATCCCCACTGTCAAACATGGTGGTGGCAGCATTATGGTTTGGGCCTGCTTTTCTTCAGCAGGGACAGGGAAGATGGTTAAAATTGATGGGAAGATGGATGGAGCCAAATACAGGACCATTCTGGAAGAAAACCTGATGGAGTCTGCAAAAGACCTGAGACTGGGACGGATATTTGTCTTCCAACAAGACAATGATCCAAAACATAAAGCAAAAATCTACAATGGAATGGTTCAAAAATAAACATATCCAGGTGTTAGAATGGCCAAGTCAAAGTCCAGACCTGAATCCAATCGAAGATCTGTGGAAAGAACTGAAAACTGCTGTTCACAAATGCTCTCCATCCAACCTCACTGAGCTCGAGCTGTTTTGCAAGGAGGAATGGGAAAAAATTTCAGTCTCTCGATGTGCAAAACTGATAGAGACATACCCCAAGCGACTTACAGCTGTAATCGCAGCAAAAGGTGGCGCTACAAAATATTAACTTAAGGGGGCTGAATAATTTTGCACGCCCAATTTTTCAGTTTTTGATTTGTTAAAAAAGTTTGAAATATCCAATAAATGTCGTTCCACTTCATGATTGTGTCCCACTTGTTGTTGATTCTTCACAAAACAATACAGTTTTATATCGTTATGTTTGAAGCCTGAAATGTGGCAAAAGGTCACAAAGTTCAAGAGGGCCGAATACTTTCGCAAGGCACTGGATATATACTGATCAATCTAATCACAAGTTAAGCTATACGGCATAAACTCCTGCACATTGTTATCAAGTGGATGGATTCTGCACTGTGTCTGTGTCTGAGCCAGGTACTATCTTCAACAGGTAGTCTGTGTGTAGACCAGGCCTGTGAGAGCCAGGTACTACCTTCAACAGGTAGTCTGTGTGTAGACCAGGCCTGTGAGAGCCAGGTAGTACCTTCAACAGGTAGTCTGTGTGTAGACCAGGCCTGTGAGAGCCAGGTAGTACCTTCAACAGGTAGTCTGTGTGTAGACCAGGCCTGTGTCTGAGCCAGGTCGTACCTTCAACAGGTAGTCTGTGTGTAGACCAGGCCTGTGAGAGCCAGGTAGTACCTTCAACAGGTAGTCTGTGTGTAGACCAGGCCTGTTAGAGCCAGGTAGTACCTTCAACAGGTAGTCTGTGTGTAGACCAGGCCTGTGAGAGCCAGGTCGTACCTTCAACCGGTAGTCTGTGTAGACCAGGCCTGTGAGAGCCAGGTAGTACCTTCAACAGGTAGTCTGTGTGTAGACCAGGCCTGTGTCTGAGCCAGGTCGTACCTTCAACAGGTAGTCTGTGTGTAGACCAGGCCTGTGAGAGCCAGGTAGTACCTTCAACAGGTAGTCTGTGTGTAGACCAGGCCTGTGTCTGAGCAAGGTCGTACCTTCAACAGGTAGTCTGTGTGTAGACCAGGCCTGTGTCTGAGCCAGGTCGTACCTTCAACAGGTAGTCTGTGTGTAGACCAGGCCTGTGAGAGCCAGGTAGTGCCTTCAACAGGTAGTCTGTGTGTAGACCAGTCCTGTGAGAGCCAGCTCACAGATTTCATGCTGTGAAGATCAATATTCACTTGTCATCCATCACACAGGGCAGGACATTCTAGCATGGATTGTCACCAAAATGAAGGTTACCACAGAAGGTAAGCAACTGGATTCTATGAATGGATTCTGCTGGGTAATTATATCAATTAATCCAACACAATTAAGGTATATTTTTTAATGTAATTATTACTTCATTACCATGTTATTATGCAAGCAAGTCACTAGTAGTTAAAGGCTGTAAACTAAAGTATAACCAAGAGCTTTGATAATATATGAACTCACCCTTCTCTCCTCTCCTCCCCCCTTCCTCTCCCCCCCTCCTCTCACCCCCTCTTCTCTTCCCCCTCCCTCCACCAGAGGCCCAGGCGTTTGGGACCATGCTGGTGGCCTACGGGTACATCTACCCCCTCCAGAACCACAGGAAGTTGGTCCTGGTCCCCGACAGCACCTCTACCGCTTCCAGGTACCTGCCTGTAACTACCTGTGTCTATCTCCCTGTATCTCCCTGTAAATACCTGTGTCTATCTCCCTGTAACTACCTGTGTCTATCTCCCTGTAACTACCTGTGTCTATCTCCCTGTAACTACCTGTGTCTATCTCCCTGTAACTATCTGTGTCTCTTTACCTGTGTCTATCTCCCTGTAACTACCTGTGTCTATCTCCCTGTAACTACCTGTGTCTATCTCCCTGTAAATACCTGTGTCTATCTTTACCTGTGTCTATCTCCCTGTAAATACCTGTGTCTATCTTTACCTGTGTCTATCTCCCTGTAACTACCTGTGTCTATCTCCCTATAACTACCTGTGTCTATCTCCCTGTAACTACCTGTGTCTATCTTTACCTGTGTCTATCTCCTGTAACTACCGGTGTCTATCTTTACCTGTGTCTATTTCCCTGTAACTACCTGTGTCTATCTCCCTGTAACTACCTGTGTCTATCTCCCTATAACTACCTGTGTCTATCTCCCTGTAACTACCTGTGTCTATCTTTACCTGTGTCTATCTCCCTGTAACTACCTGTGTCTATCTTTACCTGTGTCTATCTCCCTGTAACTACCTGTGTCTATCTTTACATGTGTCTATCTCCCTGTAACTACCTGTGTCTATCTTTACCTGTGTCTATCTCCCTGTAACTACCTGTGTCTATCTTTACCTGTGTCTATCTCCCTGTAACTACCTGTGTCTATCTCCCTGTAACTACCTGTGTCTATCTCCTGTAACTACCTGAGTCTATCTCCCTGTAACTACCTGTGTCTATCTCCCTGTAACTACCTGAGTCTATCTTTACCTGTGTCTATCTCCCTGTAACTACCTGTGTCTATAAGAGCGTCTGCTAAATGACTTAAATGTAATGTAAATGTATCTTTACCTGTGTCTATCTCCCTGTAACTACCTGTGTCTATCTTTACATGTGTCTATCTCCCTGTAACTACCTGTGTCTATCTTTACCTGTGTCTATCTCCCTGTAACTACCTGTGTCTATCTCCCTGTAACTACCTGTGTCTATCTCCCTGTAACTACCTGTGTCTATCTTTACCTGTGTCTATCTCCCTGTAACTACCTGAGTCTATCTTTACCTGTGTCTATCTCCCTGTAACTACCTGTGTCTATAAGAGCGTCTGCTAAATGACTTAAATGTAATGTAAATGTATCTTTACCTGTGTCTATCTCCCTGTAACTACCTGTGTCTATCTCCCTGTAACTACCGGTGTCTATCTTTACCTGTGTCTATCTCCCTGTAACTACCGGTGTCTATCTCCCTGTAACTACCTGTGTCTATCTCCCTGTAACTACCTGTGTCTATCTCCCTGTAACTACCTGTGTCTATCTTTACCTGTGTCTATCTCCCTGTAACTACCTGTGTCTATCTTTACCTGTGTCTATCTCCCTGTAACTACCTGTGTCTATCTTTACCTGTGTCCATCTCCCTGTAACTACCTGTGTCTATCTCCCTGTAACTACATGTGTCTATCTTTACCTGTGTCTATCTCCCTGTAACTACCTTTGTCTATCTACCTGTATATCCCTGTAACTACCTGTGTCTATCTCCCTGTAACTACCTGTGTCTATCTCCCTGTAACTACCTGTGTCTATCTTTACCTGTGTCTATCTCCCTGTAACTACCTGTGTCTATCTTTACCTGTGTCTATCTCCCTGTAACTACCTGAGTCTATCTCCCTGTAACTACCTGTGTCTATAAGAGCGTCTGCTAAATGACTTAAATGTAATGTAAATGTATCTTTACCTGTGTCTATCTCCCTGTAACTACCTGTGTCTATCTTTACCTGTGTCTATCTCCTGTAACTACCGGTGTCTATCTTTACATGTGTCTATCTCCCTGTAACTACCTGTGTCTATCTTTACCTGTGTCTATCTCCCTGTAACTACCTGTGTCTATCTCCCTGTAACTACCTGAGTCTATCTCCTGTAACTACCTGTGTCTATCTCCCTGTAACTACCTGAGTCTATCTTTACCTGTGTCTATCTCCCTGTAACTACCTGTGTCTATAAGAGCGTCTGCTAAATGACTTAAATGTAATGTAAATGTATCTTTACCTGTGTCTATCTCCCTGTAACTACCTGTGTCTATCTCCCTGTAACTACCGGTGTCTATCTTTACCTGTGTCTATCTCCCTGTAACTACCGGTGTCTATCTTTACCTGTGTCTATCTCCCTGTAACTACCGGTGTCTATCTCCCTGTAACTACCTGTGTCTATCTCCCTGTAACTACCTGTGTCTATCTTTACCTGTGTCTATCTCCCTGTAACTACCAGTGTCTATCTTTACCTGTGTCCATCTCCCTGTAACTACCTGTGTCTATCTCCCTGTAACTACCGGTGTCTATCTTTACCTGTGTCTATCTCCCTGTAACTACCGGTGTCTATCTCCCTGTAACTACCTGTGTCTATCTCCCTGTAACTACCTGTGTCTATCTTTACCTGTGTCTATCTCCCTGTAACTACCAGTGTCTATCTTTACCTGTGTCCATCTCCCTGTAACTACCTGTGTCTATCTCCCTGTAACTACATGTGTCTATCTTTACCTGTGTCTATCTCCCTGTAACTACCTTTGTCTATCTACCTGTATATCCCTGTAACTACCTGTGTCTATCTCCCTGTAACTACCTGTGTCTATCTCCCTGTAACTACCTGTGTCTATCTTTACCTGTGTCTATCTCCCTGTAACTACCTGTGTCTATCTTTACCTGTGTCTATCTCCCTGTAACTACCTTTGTCTATCTACCTGTATATCCCTGTAACTACCTGTGTCTATCTCCCTGTAACTACCTGTGTCTATCTCCCTGTAACTACCTGTGTCTATCTTTACCTGTGTCTATCTCCCTGTAACTAAGTGTCTATCTCCCTGTAACTACCTGTGTCTATCTCCCTGTAACTACCTGTGTCTATCTCCCTGTAACTACCTGTGTCTATCTTTACCTGTGTCTATCTCCCTGTAACTACCTGTGTCTATCTTTACCTGTGTCTATCTCCCTGTAACTACCTGTGTCTATCTTTACCTGTGTCCATCTCCCTGTAACTACCTGTGTCTATCTTTACCTGTGTCCATCTCCCTGTAACTACCTGTGTCTATCTCCCTGTAACTACATGTGTCTATCTTTACCTGTGTCTATCTCCCTGTAACTACCTTTGTCTATCTACCTGTATCTCCCTGTAACTACCTGTGTCTATCTCCCTGTAACTACCTGTGTCTATCTCCCTGTAACTACCTGTGTCTATCTCCCTGTAACTACCTGTGTCTATCTCCCTGTAACTACATGTGTCTATCTTTACCTGTGTCTATCTCCCTGTAACTACCTGTGTCTATCTCCCTGTAACTACCTGTGTCTATCTTTACCTGTGTCTATCTCCCCTGTAACTACCTGTGTCTATCTCCCTGTAACTACCTGTAACTACCTGTGTCTATCTCCTGTATCTCCCTGGAACTACCTGTGTCAGAGGCAGAGCAAATGACTAATCTTCATGTCACCGTCTGTCCCAACCTTTCTGCAGACCCCTTATTTCTGGCCTGTGCAGAAGTGGCCCGCTGAGGACATAGACTATGGTGGGTTTATCTTCTGTAGTGGCCCCTCTGAGGACATAGACTATGGTGGGTTTATCTTCTGTAGTGGCCCATCTGAGGACATAGACTATGGTGGGTTTATCTTCTGTAGTGGCCCCTCTGAGGACATAAACCCACCATAGTCTATCTTCTGTAGTGGCCCCTCTGAGGACATAGACTATGGTGGGTTTATCTTCTGTAGTGGCCCCTCTGAGGACATAGACTATGGTGGGTTTATCTTCTGTAGTGGCCCGTCTGAGGACATAACAGCTTTTTATTAAAAGAACTGAACACTGATTAACCAAAATAACAAAAAGAATGAACAAAACACAAAACAACTACCCACAAAACCCATGTTGGAAAAGCTACCTAAGATATGGTTCTCAATCCAGAACAACGATAGACAGCTGCCTCTGATTGAGAACCACACCCGGCCAAACAACAAAGAAATGCAAAACATAGAAAATGAACATAGTATGCCCACTCTAGTCACACCTTGCCTAACCAAAATATTTTCAGCAAACTTAACGTGTAAATATTTGTATGAACATAACAAGATTCAACAACTGAGACATAAACTGAACAAGTTCCATAGACATGTGACTAACAGAAATGGAATAATGTGTCCCTGAACAAAGGGGGTCAAAATCAAAAGTAACAGCCATCATCTGGTGTGGTCACCAGCTGCATTAAGTACTGCAGTGCATCTCCTCCTCATAAAGACTAAAGGAGTTAATCAGGGTAAACTGGGATATGACTAAAGAGTTAATCAGGGCAAACTGGGATATGACTAAAGGAGTTAATCAGGGCAAACTGGGATCTGACTAAAGGAGTTAATCCAGGGTAAACTGGGATATGACTAAAGGAGTTAATCAGGGTAAACTGGGATCTGACTAGAGTTAATCAGGGTAAACTGGGATATGACCAGGAGTTAATCAGGGTAAACTGGGATATGACTAAAGGAGTTAATCAGGTAAACTGGGATATGACTAAAGGAGTTAATCAGGGCAAACTGGGATCTGACTAAAGAGTTGATCAGGGAAAACTGGGATCTGACTAAAGAGTTGATCAGGGAAAACTGGGATATGACTAAAGAGTTGATCAGGGTGATTTTTTCCACAAATAGACAGGTATTTTTCCTTTCCATGGTAGCAACATCTTATCTATTTTGCTAACTTTCTATTAAAATGTATTATTGTAGTGAGATAACTTCTTTCTTTCGGGATATGAATACTGAGTATGTCAACTTCAGTCAGACCGACCATTTTATTGGTAAACTACACGGTAATGTAAAAGTAATATTTTTTTTGTGTTCAGATAGTGACACAATAAACATTCTGAGTCACATGTTCAGATAGTGACACAATAAACATTCTGAGTCACATGTTCAGATAGTGACACAATAAACATTCCGAGTCACATGTTCAGATAGTGACACAATAAACATTCTGAGTCACATGTTCAGATAGTGACACAAACATTCTGAGTCACATGTTCAGATAGTGACACAAACATTCTGAGTCACATGTTCAGATAGTGACACAATAAACATTCTGAGTCACATGTTCAGATAGTGACACAATAAACATTCTGAGTCACATGTTCAGATAGTGACACAATAAACATTCTGAGTCACATGTTCAGATAGTGACACAAACATTCTGAGTCACATGTTCAGATAGTGACACAAACATTCTGAGTCACATGTTCAGATAGTGACACAATAAACATTCCGAGTCACATGTTCAGATAGTGACACAATAAACATTCCGAGTCACATGTTCAGATAGTGACACAATAAACATTCGGAAGTCACATGTTCAGATAGTGACACAATAAACATTCTGAGTCACATGTTCAGATAGTGACACAATAAACATTCTGAGTCACATGTTCAGATAGTGACACAATAAACATTCTGAGTCACATGTTCAGATAGTGACATAATAACATTCCGAGTCACATGTTCAGATAGTGACATAATAACATTCCGAGTCACATGTTCAGATAGTGACACAATAAACATTCTGAGTCACATGTTCAGATAGTGACACAATAAACATTCTGAGTCACATGTTCACTCAGATAGTGACATAATAACATTCCGAGTCACATGTTCAGATAGTGACATAATAACATTCCGAGTCACATGTTCAGATAGTGACACAATAACATTCGAGTCATGTTCACTCAGATAGTGACATAATAACATTCTGAGTCACATGTTCAGATAGTGACACAATAACATTCGAGTCACATGTTCACTCAGATAGTGACATAATAACATTCTGAGTCACATGTTCAGATAGTGACACAATAACATTCCGGAGTCACATGTTCAGATAGTGACATAATAACATTCCGAGTCACATGTTCAGATAGTGACATAATAACATTCCGAAGTCACATGTTCAGATAGTGACATAATAACATTCCAGGAGTCACATGTTCAGATAGTGACATAATAAACATTCGAGTCACATGTTCAGATAGTGACATAATAACATTCCGAGTCACATGTTCAGATAGTGACATAATAACATTCCGAGTCACATGTTCAGATAGTGACATAATAACATTCCGAGTCATGTTCAGATAGTGACATAATAACATTCGAGTCACATGTTCAGATAGTGACATAATAACATTCCGAGTCACATGTTCAGATAGTGACATAATAACATTCGAGTCACATGTTCAGATAGTGACATAATAACATTCGAGTCACATGTTCAGATAGTGACATAATAACATTCGAGTCACATGTTCAGATAGTGACATAATAACATTCCGAGTCACATGTTCAGATAGTGACATAATAACATTCCAGTGCATGTTCAGATAGTGACATAATAACATTCAGTCACGTAGACAAGCTGATGATGTATTGGCCCAGTTTTCTGCACCAGGATGTGAGGTAAAGATGTGTTACATAACATGTGGTATACTTCCCCTCTCTCTCCCTAAAGCCGTCTACCTGGCCAGGAGGAAACATCCGGAAGAAGGGATGCTGGAGCCCTATGAGCAGGTACTATGGGTGGGGGATACTGCTGGGCCTATGAGCAGGTACTACGGGTGGGGTGGGGGGGGGTGCTGGAGCCCTATGAGCAGGTACTATGGGTGGGGTGGGGATGGGGATGAGCTGGTACCTGAGCCCTATGAGCAGGTACTACGGGTGGGGGGGGATGCTGGAGCCCTATGGGGTGGGGTGGGGTGGGGTGCTGGAGCCCTATGAGCAGGTACTACGGGTGGGGTGGGGTGGGGGGTGCTGGAGCCCTATGAGCAGGTACTACGGGTGGGGTGGGGGTTTGGGGGGGGATGGGGATGCTGGAGCCCTAGAGCAGGTACTACGGGTGGGGATGCTGGAGCCCTATGAGCAGGTACTACGGGTGGGGTGGGGTGGGGGGGTGCTGGAGCCCTGTCGTGAGCAGGTACTACGGGTGGGGTGGGGTGGGGGGGGGGGTGCTGGAGCCCTATGACAGGTACTACGGGGTGGGGTGGGGGGGGGGCTGGAGCCCTATGAGCAGGTACTACGGGTGGGGTGGGGTTTGGGGGGATGGGGATGCTGGGCCCTATGAGCAGGTACTATGGGTGGGGGGATGCTGGAGCCCTATGAGCAGGTACTACGGGTGGGGTGCACATCTTAAATAAATCCCATGTACTATGACAGTGAAGTGCTGTTGTCTCAGCTAGCTATCTCTGGATAAGAGCGTCTGCTAAATGACATGTTAATGTCAGGTACAGTAGCTGCCCTACCCATAGGGCTATAGTGGTGGTTTAAGGGCTGGTGTTGGTTATATTCTGTTTTCTGGGGTTCTTAAGCAGGATTGAGGAGATATATATTTCTTTACACATGTATCTGTTCTTTCAGCGTCGGGGATTTTGTGTCGTCTAACTATTTGACTTTTAGTTATTTTAGCCAAACATCTGTTGTTTTCAACAGCAACACTACGACAATCTCCACAAATGGATGAACCCCAAGTGGGATTTCATCGTGATGCAGGCTACAGAGCAGTACAAGTATGTATCCCTGTTGTCTGAAGACTGGATTTGACCGCTGTTTATGTGTCGGTAGGGACCACACACTGTGCAGGCTTTTGATCCAGACCAGCATTAACATGTCTGATTGACCTAATCAAGAGCTGTGTGATTATTTTAATCAGATGTGTTAGTGCTTGGATGAATAAAAGCCTGCACATTGTGGGTCCCCCAAGACCAGGTGTAATACAATAGTGACCTGTCTCTCTTTGTCTCCGGTATCTACCTCCTTTCCCTCTGTCTGTTTCTCCTGTCTGTGTTCTGACTGTTTCTGTCTCCTGTCTGTCTGTCTGTTTCTGTCTCCTGTCTCTCCTGTCCTGTGTTCTGACTGTTTCTGTCTCCTGTCTGTCTGTCTGTTTCTGTCTCCTGTCTCTCCTGTCTGTGTTCTGACTGTTTCTGTCTCCTGTCTGTCTGTCTGTTTCTGTCTCCTGTCTCTCCTCTCTGTGTTCTGACTGTTTCTGTCTCCTGTCTGTTGTTCTGACTGTTTCTGTCTCCTGTCTGTCATTTCTGACTGTTTCTTTCTCCTGTCTCTCCTGTCTGTCTGTCTCCCCTGTTTCTGTCTCTGTCTGTCTGTTTCTGTGTCCTGTCTGTCTGTCTCCCCTGTTTCTGTCTCCTGTCTGTCTGTTTCTGTCTCCCCGTCTGCCTGTCTCTCCCATGTCTGTCTGTTTCTGTCTCCCGTCTGCCTGTCTCTCCCATGTCTGTCTGTTTCTGTCTCCCGTCTGCCTGTCTCTCCCATGTCTGTCTGTTTCTGTCTCCCGTCTGCCTGTCTCTCCCATGTCTGTCTGTTTCTGTCTCCCGTCTGCCTGTCTCCATGTCATCTGTTTCTGTCTCCCGTCTGCCTGTCTCTCCCATGTCTGTCTGTTTCTGTCTCCCGTCTGCCTGTCTCTCCCATGTCTGTCTGTTTCTGTCTCCCGTCTGCCTGTCTCTCCCATGTCTGTCTGTTTCTGTCTCCCCGTCTGCCTGTCTCTCCATGTCTGTCTGTTTCTGTCTCCGTCTGCCTGTCTCTCCCATGTCTGTCTGTTTCTGTCTCCGTCTGCCTGTCTCTCCATGTCTGTCTGTTTCTGTCTCCTGTCTGCCTCTCTGCCTCTCTGCTGTCTGTCTGTCTGTCTGTCTGTCTGTCTGTCTGTCTGTCTGTCTGTCTGTCTGTCTGTCTGTCTGTCTCTCACCTGTCTGTCTGCCTGTCTGTCTGTCTGTCTGTCTGTCAGGGCTAATAAAGAGGAAGAAGCCAGAGAGCGGTGTTGACTGTCAGGAGAGAGCCTACTGGATAGTACACAGGCCACCAGTGAGTCCCAAGACCCACCAAAGTGTTTGTGTGACAGGGATATTGTTGCTGTCGCTCTGCGAGCTCCATAGCGACTAGTCCCCGCTCTCTCTCCATTCACCGTGACTCTGTTTCGTGAGTGGAATTGACTCTGACCCCTCCGTAAAGTCTGATGTGGTAGTAAACAGCTCGGAGGCCAAGTGTATCCTTTTATGTTATTTACTGTGGAACTCACTTGACTAGGGACTACAATGGGGCGTCTCTGCTAAGCGGCCACATGACTAATGACAAGTTAAGTCGGGTCATAACACTACGCAGAATACTCCAGTGATAGTTGTATCACCCGCTAGTGTTAATACGCATCACATAGGAACTATATCAGGTCACATCTTCCCTCCTCTAAGTCTGTAGACCTCAATACGATCTGAATGAGACCTCTGAATGAGACCTGAATGAGACCTGAATGAGACCTGAATGAGACTTGAAAGAGACCTCTATGAGACCCCTATGAGACCTGAATGAGACCACTATGATACCTGAATGAGACCTGAATGAGACCTCTATGAGACTTGAATGAGACCTCTATGAGACCTGACCTGTATGAGACCCTATGAGACCTCTATGAGACTTCTATTAGACTCTGAATGAGACCTCTATGAGACCTCTAGGAGACCTCTGAGACCTCTGAATGAGACCTCTCCTGAATGAGACCTCTAGGAGACTTCTATGAGACCTCTAGGAGACCTGAATGAGACCTGAATGAGACCTGAATGAGACCTGAATGAGACCTGAATGAGACCTCTGAGACCTCGGAATTAGACCTCTGAGACCTCTGAGACCTATGAGACCTCTGAGACTCTATGAGACCTCTATGAGACCGAATAGAGACCTCTATGAGACCCCTATTAGACTTCTGAATGAGATCTAGGAGACCTCTAGTGAGACCTCTGGGACCTCTGTGAGACCTCTCTGAGACCTCTGTGAGACCTCTAGGAGACCTCTGTGAGACCTTTGAGACCTCTAGGAGACCCCTAGGAGACCTCTATGAGACCTATAAGACCTCTAGGAGACCTCTATGAGACCTGAATGAGACCTGAATGAGACCTCTATGAGACCTGAATGAGACTGAATGAGACCTCTGAGACCTGACTGAGACCTCTATGAGACCTCTATGAGACCTCTATTGAGACCTCTATGGCCTCTATTGACCTGAATGAGACCTCTATGAGACCTCTGAGACCTCATGACATCCTATGACATCTCTATGAGACCCCTAGGAGACCTCTAGGAGACCTCCTAGGAGACCTCTAGGGAGACCTCTAGGAGACCTGAATGGGACCTCTATGGGGACCTCTATGACACCTCTATGACACTCTAGGAGACCTCTGAGACCTGAAGACCCCTAGACCTCTAGGAGACCTGAATGAGACCTGAATGAGACCTCTATTGACCCCTACGAGACCTCTATGAGACCTCTATGAGACCTCTATGAGACCTCTATTGACCTCTATTGAATGAGACCTGAATTGACCTCTATTGACCTCTATGAGACCTCTATGAGATCTCTAGGGGCCCTCTAGGAGACTTAGCCTCTATTGACCTCTAGGAGACCTGAATGAGACCTCTAGGAGACCTCTAGGGATCCCTATTGATCCCTATGAGACCCTCTAGGAGACCTGAATGAGACCTCTATGACACCTCTATGAGACCTCTGAGACCTCTATGAGTCTGTAATGTTATTACATGACCAATAATAACAAAGTTTCTCTCGTCTGTCAATGACACAATACTCGTTCCGTTTCAATAACAAAGTCATTTTTCCCCATCAACGGTTCCTGTTCTTTCTTTCAACATAAGTCTCATTCTTTTCAGTCTTTCAACTTGAACTAAAGGCTGCTGGAGTGGACTACCAGTTTCCTGCATAGAGATGTTGAGTGTTATTGTGTCTCTCTGTCTCCATGAGGCCGTGGTCCAGACAGAACAGCAACAGCAGCAGAGCTACAGCCTCATCCAGAACTAGAGGTCTACTGGGATCGATCCAGTCTGTATTACACACATTGTCAGTCAACCACTACATGAGAACTAACAGGGTAGTGAGTGAAACATCTTTTGGGAGGGGAGACATCGCCAAGGACTATGTGTGATGTAATAGAACACAGGAAAGTGATACGAGGTGTTTTTAGGACATGGGGAAAAATCAAACCTGTTACTCAGTTCAGGTAGGCCTCCACACTGCAGCAGGGAAGCTAGGAGGGCTGCTTGACAACACTGAGGAAAATCAAACCTGTTACTCAGTTCAGGTAGGCCTCACGCTGCAGCAGGAAACTAGAGGAGAGCTGCTTGACAACACTGAGGAAAATCAAACCTGTTACTCAGTTCAGGTAGGCCTCCACGCTGCAGCAGGAAACTAGGAGGGCTGCTTGACATCACTGAGGAAAATCAAACCCTGTTACTCAGTTCAGGTAGGCCTCACGCTGCAGCAGGAAACTAGGAGGCTGCTTGACAACACTGAGGAAAATCAAACCTGTTACTCAGTTCAGGTAGGCCTCCACGCTGCAGCAGGAAACTAGGGAGAGCTGCTTGACAACACTGAGGAAAATCAACAAAAAGGTTTACTAGGAAAAACTTCCCAAATGGACTAATTAGAGGAGCATGTTCAAGTAGCTTCCTATTGGTTCCATTCTTCCCCCCTCCTCTCCCTGTAACTATTCCCCAGGACGTTGCTGTAAATGAGAATGTGTTCTCAGTCAACTTAAGGGTTAAATAAAAAACAATTAAATACAAGTAATACAATGTTCTCATTCAAAATGAACAATGATTGAGGATGTTGGTGCCAGATCTGTTTGGAAAACATTGTTATGCTCATCCAGTTCCTTACCCAGGGGTCTGAGCTCCAGTTCCTTACCCAGGGGTCTGAGCTCCAGTTCCTTACCCAGGGGTCTGAGCTCCAGTTCCTTACCCAGGGGTCTGTGCTCCAGTTCCTTACCCAGGGGTCTGTGCTCCAGTTCCTTACCCAGGGGTCTGAGCTCCAGTTCCTTACCCAGGGGTCTGTGCTCCAGTTCCTTACCCAGGGGTCTGTGCTCCAGTTCCTTACCCAGGGGTCTGTGCTCCAGTTCCTTACCCAGGGGTCTGTGCTCCAGATAATATGTTGAGTTACAGCACATCATACTGACTAAACAGGTGCTTGTTGTGTCCACAGCGTCGGACACACAGTGCCATGGACTATGGTCTGGACCGCCTCATTGACCCCAATGCAGAGGAGGTAACAGGTGAGTACTGTGCTCTCTGAGACATTTCCCTTGGAAAACAGAGTGGGTCCCAAATGCACCCTGTACATTATACACTGAGTGTACAAAACATAAAGGACACCTCCTGATATTGAGTTGCCCCCCTTCCTTTGCTCTCAGAACAGCTTCAATTCGTCAGGGCATGGACTCTACAAGGTGTTGAAAGGGTTCACAGGGATGCTGGCCCATGTTGACTCTACAAGGTGTTGAAAGCGTTCCACAAGGATGCTGGCCCATGTTGACTCTACAAGGTGTTGAAAGCGTTCCACAAGGATGCTGGCCCATGTTGACTCTACAAGGTGTTGAAAGCGTTCCACAGGGATGCTGGCCCATGTTGACTCTACAAGGTGTTGAAAGCGTTCCACAGGGATGCTGGCCCATGTTGACTCTACAAGGTGTTGAAAGCGTTCCACAGGGATGCTGGCCCATGTTGACTCTACGAGGTGTTGAAAGCGTTCCACAGGGATGCTGGCCCATGTTGACTCCAATGCTTCCCACAGTTGTGTCCAGTTGGCTGGATGTCCTTTGGGTGGTGGAACATTCTTGATACACACAGGAAACTGTTGAGGGTGAAAAACCCAGCAGCGTTGCAGTTCTTGTCACAAACCGGTGCACCTGGCACCTACTACCACACCCCGTTCAAAGTCACTAATATGTTGTCTTCTCATTCACCCTCTGAATGGCAACACAGACACAATCCATGTCTCTATCGTCTCAAGGCTTAAAAATCCTCCTTTAACCAGGTCTCCTCCCCTTCATCTACACTGATTGAAGTGGATTTAACAATTGACAGGGGGGGTTGTGCCCATGCAGATCGGGGATGGGGGAGGGGTGGGGGTGTTTGAGGATACATCAGTTTCTAACACCATGAACACAGACATTCACACTGCTGACCAAATTACACAAGATTCTACTTCTGTGTTGCAGAAGTTAGATGTAATGTGCTGAAATTCTTTCCCTTGTCATATTTCAATTTGACATTTTTGTAATTTACCAGATGTTCTTATCCAGAGAGACTTACAGGCACGATTAGGGTTAAGTGCCTTGCTCAAGGGCAGATTTTCCCCCTAGTTGACTCGGGATTTGAACCAGAAACCTTTCTGTTACTGGCCCAACACTCTTAACCGATAGGCTACCTGCCACCTCATCACCCCACCAGTCTGAGATGAAGAGATGTGGGAGAGTGGAGAGAGTAGAGAGTAGAGAGTAGAGAGTAGAGAGTAGAGAGTAGAGAGTAGAGAGAGAGAGAGAGAGAGAGAGAGAGAGAGAGAGAGAGAGAGAGAGAGAGTGAAGGGAAAGTTGAGAGAGAGGAGAGAGAGAGAGAGAGAGAGAGAGAGAGTGAAAACCACCTGCTTCTCAGAGCTCTAAGAACATTACTGAGGATTAGCAGGGAGGCTACTAGACTACAGTTCTCTCTACTAGACTACAGTTCTCTCTACTAGACTACAGTTCTCTCTACTAGACTACAGTTCTCTCGACTAGACTACAGTTCTCTCGACTAGACTACAGTTCTCTCGACTAGACTACAGTTCTCTCGACTAGACTACAGTTCTCTCGACTAGACTACAGTTCTCTCGACTAGACTACAGTTCTCTCGACTAGACTACAGTTCTCTCGACTAGACTACAGTTCTCTCGACTAGACTACAGTTCTCTCGACTAGACTACAGTTCTCTCGACTAGACTACAGTTCTCTCGACTAGACTACAGTTCTCTCGACTAGACTACAGTTCTCTCGACTAGACTACAGTTCTCTCGACTAGACTACAGTTCTCTCGACTAGACTACAGTTCTCTCGACTAGACTACAGTTCTCTCGACTAGACTACAGTTCTCTCGACTAGACTACAGTTCTCTCTACTAGACTACAGTTCTCTCTACTAGACTACAGTTCTCTACTAGACTACAGTTCTCTCTACTAGACTACAGTTCTCTCTACTAGACTACAGTTCTCTCTACTAGACTACAGTTCTCTCTACTAGACTACAGTTCTCTCTACTAGACTACAGTTCTCTCTACTAGACTACAGTTCTCTCTACTAGACTACAGTTCTCTCTCTCTCTCTCTACTTCTCTTTTTCAACCTCTCTCTCAATTCAATTCAAGGGGCTTTATTGGCATGGGAAACATATGTTAACATTGCCAAAGCAATGTCTCTCTCTACTAGCCTACAGTTCTCTCTCTCTCTCTCTCTCTCTCTCCTCTCTCTCTCCCTCGTCTATCTCTACTTCTCTCTCTCTCTCTCTCTCAATTATATTCAAGGGGCTTTATTGGCAGGGGAAACGTGTTAACATTGCCAAATCAAGTGAAGTAGATGATAAACAGAAGTGGAATAAACAATGAAAATGAACAGTAAACATTACACTCACAAAAGTTCCAAAATAATATAGACATTTCAAATGGCATATTATGTGCAAATTGTTAAAGTACACAAGGGAAAATAAATAAACATAAATATGGGTTGTATTTACAATGTTCTTCACTGGTTAACCTTTTCTCATGGCAACAGGTCACAAATCTTGCTGCTGTGATGTCACACTGTGGTATTTCACCCAGTAGATATGGGAGTTTATCAAAATTGGATTTGTTTTCTAATTCTTTGTGGATCTGTGTAATCTGAGGGAAATATGTCTCTCTAATATGGTCATACATTAGGCAGGAGGTTAGGAAGTGCAGCTCAGTTTCCACCTCATTTTGTGGGCAGTGAGCACATAGCCTGTCTTCTCTTGAGAGCCATGTCTGCCTACGGCGGCCTTTCTCAATAGCAAGGCTATGCTCACTGAGTCTGTACATAGTCAAAGATTTCAACACCACAGGCCTTTTCTGGTTGGAGGGTTTTGTATTTTCTCTCTTTCTCTGCTCTTCATTTGACTGTTTGTTCTGTTGTCTCTTCCTTCAGATTCCATCACATCCTTCACCTGTTGTCGAGAGGATTGTTTACACACACACACACACACACACACACACACACACACACACACACACACACACACACACACACACACACACACACACACACACACACACACACACACACACACACACACACACACACACACACACACACACACTTTCTGCCTTACCATGCAGATTTATCTTCTTGTGGTGTAGCCTGTGACTGTGGTGTATGTTGTGACTGTGGTGTATGTTGTGACTGTGGTGTATGTCTGTGACTGTGGTGTAATGTGTGACTGTGGTGTATGTTGTGACTGTGGTGTATGTCTGTGACTGTGGTGTAGTTGTGACTGTGGTGTAGCCTGTGACTGTGGTGTA